>NC_086320.1:209565774-209718274 GCF_036172605.1 Pelobates fuscus | reverse complement strand
AGAGGCAGCCGCTCTCCTCACTGGCAGCTCGGCACACTGCTTACTCACCTCCTCCCCCACCTATGGACTGGTGGGGGATATCCCGGTCCTCACTGGGTGTCTGGAGTGGCCAGCTCAAATCGACCTATAGTGCAAAAACACAGCAGTGCGGCCCTCCACCCGGCGCACCTAAGATGGCGGCTGACAACATGACACTCAAGCAGAGTCTGCTCCTACACCACATGCTGCACCAAGATACCATGAGGTGTCTGGATGACATCTTTAGCCACTTTTGGAAATGACTATGGGTGCGGCAACATGCAGCCAGTCCCACACAGCACAATCTACAGATCACAGGTGAGCGGGGCCGTGTGCAACGGGAGGTGAGGGGAAAATCTTCGGGCGCAGTGTGAGTACATCCACCTACCCCCATTTCACAGGGCCCACCTGGGCTGAAGGCCAGAAGGGTGAAGACCCGGAAGATCACCCACACCAACGGAGGCCCAAGCACCGCAAGTAGAGGCAAATCACCAGGCCCTCCGTTACTCCTAAACATGGAGGAAACTTAGACTTTAGCAGTCACTGAGTCGGTGGCCAAGAGATGCAGGCCTACACACCAGCCTAGGGTAAGAGGGACACCCTAACGTGTACCTGTGCAGCAGCGGCCTCCCGCGGACCGCCAACGGGTGCTGACCAGGCCCGGACTGGCCATCGGGCATACCGGGCAAATGCCCGGTGGGCCGCGATGGCCGCGGGCCGAGGCCGGCAGGGGAGATCACAGGATCTCTTCGGCCGGCCCATGCAGGGCCCGTGCTATCCGAGTGCAGGCCCTGCTGTGTTCCTTCGTGGGCCGGTGGGGAAATCAAAGATCTCCCTCACCAGCCCACAGGTACTGTAACACTGCTGCTGGGGAGAGAGAGAAGAGAGGACCTGGGGAGCTCCCGCTAGCAGCTCTGTGGGGTTCCTCTCGTGGGATTCTGAGCGTTGCTTCGGTTACCACGGCAACTCTCAGATCTCGCGAGAGTGTACTCTAGCCCGCAGGCTAGAGTTCTCTCTTACCACTAGGACCACCAGGGAAGGCAGCATGGCTCCCTCCTCCAGCATGGCACCCTCAGAAACACACAGCACCCAGACACACACAGCACCCTCACTCACACAGCACCAGCAGACACACAAAGCACCCTCAGACACAGACAGCACCATCACTCACACAGCACCCTCACTCACATACAGCACCCTCAGAGGCACAGCACCCTTACACGCACAGCACCCTCACACACACAGCACACTCCCACACATATACAGCACACACATATATATTTATATATATATATCTATATATATATATATGTATATATATATAATATATCAAATAACACTCAGTGAGTTAACAGACAAAGAAAATTAGAAACATAGAATGTGACGGCAGATAAAAACACCCTCACACACAGCACCCCTCTCTCACACACACACACACACACACACACACACACACTGCTCCCCTCACACATACAACACATCCAATTATATACATATAAATAAATATATATATATATATATACACACACACTACAGCACCCCTCACACTGCACCACTACACACACACTAGATCCCTTACCCTATATGCACTCTTTATCCTCCACACACACACACACACACACACACACACACACTCTCCTATACACACTCTGGGTCCTTTCCACACTAGATCTCCTACACACACACACACACACACACACTGCACCACCTACACACACACTACATTTCTTGTAAGCAAACACATACAACATTCTCTAAACACACCCTCTCTACAACCCCTACACACACTAAGTCACCTATACACACACACACTACAGCCCGTATGCACACACTCGCTACATCACCTATAAAACTATGTCCCTTATACACACACTCTTTACAGCCCCTAGCCACATATATTACACCACAAAAACAAATGAAATTGACCTATTTACACAATACCACACCACATTCTACACACACGCAATCCCGCAAGCAGGCTTCAAACACATGCACCATACACTTTCCTGGCCCTTTTGTCCTCTGGTATCCCATTTATGGAGACACCAAAGACAATTTAAAAGCAAACACAGCGCAAGCATGTTATTAAATTTGCTTGCGCAGCGCAGAATAAATACAGGGCCCTTTTCTCTTCAGCTGGGCTCTGCGTATTGAACCAACATGCTCACTTTGAGAGGGGGCATGCTTGTCATTTGTGATGACAAAGCACGCCCTCTCTGGCCCTGCCCCCTTCTTAGGGGGCCGCTCTGATTGAAAAATGGCAGGGCCTAATTTTTTTCCCAGTCCCCCATCAGAAAGCATCAGATAAAAGAGATGCCTCCCTGACCAGGTAACATCTTAATCCCTGGTGGTCCAGTGGCATTGGCTGTTCAGTGGGGTGGCTGACAGTGAGCTGTTACTTACCTTTGTAGCAGCTCCGGTCAGCTCCCTTCACCTCCGTGCAACACCCCTGTCAGCTCACAGTGTAAATCTTGCGGTTTGCGTGCCGCGCGGAGCATTGCCACGGTAACTCGGGCCAACGCTCTGACGGCCGCGGGTCTCGCGAGACTTACACTGGGAGCTGACAGGGGAGCTGCACGGAGGTCCACAGAGCTCTCATCATTATATTATTGAGCAGCTATTTCAGCCAGGTCGTTTAGGACGACTAGCATTATACAGCTTCTGGAGCAGAATGTTTTATCACCGTTGTTCCTCTGCTTTATCAATGTTTTATTACTCTTTTCTCACTGCAGCTCCAGACTACAGTGACCTATATGCCCAAGCGTAGCCTGCTCAGACCCATTATATGAAAGTGTGTAGTGTACCGCAGGGTATAAGACTACCAATGCAAGCGTGATAGATTCCTGTTTATAATTAAAAATTGTGCAATGTTACCAATATTATCTAATTGTAAAGCATGATATTACACCAGAGGATTGCCGATGGGGTACCTCAGGTCTGCCTGTTTTATCCCTATGCACTGCAAAAATACAAAAAAAATAAAATACAAAAATATTTGTAAAAATGAATGCAGCAAGGTAGGGCAGGTAGGACTGAAAAAATAAAGGGAGGGCGGCTTCCCGGTGTAGGCTCATAAATCATATTTCTCTACTCTCTGGTAATTACATTTTATAAGATAAATAAAAAAAAAAAATTAAGCCAAACATGCATTGGAGAAGATAAAACAAATATATTATCACCTGTACACGAGCAGCATTTATAATGTTAAATACATTGAAGTGCCATTAAGTTACTTGATAAGTTAGGGTAAAGTTAAACATTGCTGTTTCAATGACATGTGATAGAATAATGGGAGACATTGATGAAGTTAGATGGACTGAATTATTACACTGAACAAAACTATAAACGCAACACTTTTGTTTTTGCCCCCATTTTTCACGAGCTGAACTCAAAGATCTAAGACTTATTTCTCTCAAATATTGTTCACAAATCTGTCTAAATCTGTGCTAATGAGCACTTCTCCTTTGCCGGGATAATCCATCCACCTCAAAGGTGTGGCATATCAAGATGCTGATTAGACCTCATGACTATTGCACAGGTGTGCCTTAGGCTGGCCACAATAAAAAGCCACACTAATGTTGGGTAATATTAGAACACTGTTTTTGCAATTTATCAAGTCCATTTAGTGTTGAACTTGCTATTTGTCAGATGGTTTGGTTATTGTTTCTGTGAAAGGTTTGTAAATTACACAATATATAGAGCACATTTTCACTGAACTGATAATGGTTAAAGTGTTGTTGAAAAGTATTGGAACAATGGGATTGCTTTTAAGTCAATACTGAACATGGGTCTTCGTGAGTTGTCAGAAATGAAACACAAATATATAATTTGTTGGCAATATACCCCAATGTTTGGAAAAGCCACCTCCCTAAGCAGAGAGAAATGTTAGTCTTTTAGGGTACCGTATATACTCGTGTATAAGTCGATCTCGTGTATAAGTCAAGTGCAGTGTTGTGACCAACAATTGTGAAATATGCTATGCCTCGTGGGTAAGTCGAGGGTAAAACTTGGGGCTATGAAATTCTGTGATTTTTATAATTATATACACACACACTCATACAAACCCACACTCTGCATCATATACACACAGACACACTCATACAAACACACACTTTGAATTATATACACACACACTTTGCATTATACACACACACACTCATACAAAAACACACTTTGCATTATATACACACACACACTCATACAAACACACACTCTGCATTATATACACACACTCATACAAACACACACTCTGCATTATATACACACTCATACAAACACACACTCATACAAACATACACTCTGCATTATATACACACACTCATACAAACACACACACTCTGCATAAAATACACACACTCTGCATTATATACACACACACTATCTGTGTATACAATGCAGAGTGTGTGTGTTTGTGTGAATGCAGTGTGTGTGTGTGTGAACTTGGTGGGGGAGGGCATTTTTATTATTATTATTATTTTTATATATTTTTTATTTTAATATGATTTATTTTTATTATTATTTTATTATTTAATATTTATTTTTTAATCCTCCCTCCCTGCTTGTTACCTGGTCAGGGAGAGGGGCTATCTTAATCCCTGGTGGTCCAGTGGCATTGGCTGTTCAGTGGGGGGGCTGGCAGCGAGCTGTTACTTACCTTTGTAGCAGCTCCGGTCAGCTCCCTTCACCTCCGTGCAACTCCCCTGTCAGCTCACAGTGTAAATTTTGCAATTTTTGTAATGAGCCCGGCGGTCCTGGTCTGTATTATGGCAATGTAAGTTGCCATAATACAGACCTTACCTCGAGTATAAGTTGAGTGGGGCTTTTTCAGCACAAAAAATGTGCTGAAAAACTCGACTTATACTCGAGTACATACGGTAAGTATGTGTAAGCACCATCTACCACCAGGATTTGGGCACAATTAGGTTTGCTCCAATGATTTTGTAATTAATATTTTACACAGAAAATGTATAATGTCCACTAGATATGGAGTAAGCACAACAATAAAAAGGAGGTGTGCTATTTTTTTTCCAAATACTTTTTAAGAAAACAGGCAATAGGGAAATACAGTTGTAATCAAAATTATTCAACCCTATTTAAAATGTAATATATTGTGACAGACTTTGAGCTGTTTTCAATATACAAATTAAACATAGGAAATTAAAATAGCTCAGTACAATGAATGCTTCAAATGTTTTCCCCAAATTTAACAGAAAATTCAACTTATAATGACTTATCCAGTCTCAAAAATATTTCAACCCCCTGGATAGAATTCCTTCAGAACAGCACAAATATGCAAAGCAGGTGTTGTCTCAAGAGCTTCATTAGTTGCACTAGGTGTGCTTGAGCTGGAACACTAAATATAACTGAACTGGCCAGGGTTGAGTGTCACGTTTGACTGCATGTTAGAAATATGGCAATAGAAATTCTGGTGACTTGCTTCTCCTGTGAAACTACTTATTTATCACGTTGCATTTACAAAAAATATTGGACACTACAGGAAAAGTTCATCCCCCTTGGTTTGCTTGTTTTTTTTTCTCACCACTATCTAGCACAAGCTATATTGCTTTTTAATGGTGTTTTTCACCATTAACATTATTCCATAAAGTTTAATTTATATACCTTTTTTTTTTACTGAGGTACCTACTTTGGTCTTAAGTGCCTAGACATATTAGATTATAACTATTACTTTAAACCAGCAGGTTGTTTCTGCATGCAGGACCGCCATCAGGGGGTGACAACCATGATGGTTGTCACAGGCCCGGCGGCCCTGGGGGGCCCTGCCGCCCGGGCCCTACGTGGAGCGGCAAAACTGCCGCAGGTGCATCTGCACCAGGGCCCATCAGGTGGCCCAAGGATTTAGGTCCACCAGATGAGCCCTATATCTTCAGGGGCCCAGTCAGCGCTGTAATAGCGCGACCGGGCCCCTTTAAAAAAAAAAAAAAAAAATGCTGCTGGGAGGAAGTGATGGCCGGGAAGGGGACATACATGAGAGGCATCCGCTCCCATCATCCCGTGTGTATGTGTCTGTATGTGTGTGTATCTATATCTCCTTATACGTGTGTGTCTGAATATGTGTGTGTGTCTGTTTCAGTATGTGTGTGTCAGTATGCCTGTATGTGTGTATGTCTGTTTCAGTATTTGTGTATCTTTTTGTGTGTGTATTCATGTGGGCGGGATTTGGAGGCAGGGCTTGGAGGCAGGCACCCGGGGGCCCAGACCTTGAGCTGTGTTAGGGGCCCCAAAATTTCTGATGGCATGCCTGTCTGCATGTTAAATGTTTTGCTGTGGATGTTTAATATGTTATCAGGGATGCAAACCGAGTATTTTGTTTTTTCTGGCTTGAGCCTGCCAATGCTTCTACTAAAGTGACAAAATGCCCCGAGAAGTAGTGGTTAAATCCATTAAAAAATGGTGGTTAAGTTCATTAAAAAGAAAAGGACAACATTTTAGACCATGCTATCTTTCTCATGCTTGATAACTAATAAAAATAGGAAAACTAACAAATAATTATCACTGTTCAAGTACCCAGTTATTCTTATCTATACAGAGTCAAGCATGGACGTATAGATGAGCAATCCAAGCTCAAAGAGCTTTCATCTAATACAGCAGTATTCAAATCAAAAAATCTATAAATCTTGTTACTACAGTTTCTCCAGTTATGTCACAAAGTGCTCTTTTTCATAAACTGATTTATGCAGTTTCAGGAAACTGAGATTGTATTCAGCACTGAAGCTCAATGCTGCCCTCCAGTGTGTCACAAAAAAACTATTTAAAGGAATCTGTTCTTTTCCCTCCAAAACAAATAAAAATATTTTTGAGTAATACAGACTGATATTTTTATAAACGTAAATTATTATTTTTAAGATTTTTCAATATTGTTTATTTGAAACCATGAAATGTGGGTACAATAAAGTGTAGAGGTACTTCCAAGTACTTTTTGATCGAAAAAAAAAAGACATAACGTATTTTAAGCAAGACATGCACAACTAGCATATAAACATATAACAAAACAGCATTTTTTTGTATATATTCCTTTTTGAGAAAAACTGAAACATTTAAATTATGTAAATGTAAACTGTTTTTTTTACTTAAACATTCAACCTTTATAAAAATATTTGGGTAACGGAAAGCTTTAGACAGCATACAGGGCCCTTGATCGTACAACATTTCATACATTGTCTGAAATGCCTAAAGTATTGTAGCAGACCCCAGGTAACAGAACGGTTACCTCCGCTAGTTCCCTTCCTTCAGCCGATCAGGAACTCTTACATGGTTAGGGGACTACGCTCTATGCGTTCCCAGGAAGGGACGGCACTCAGTCCTGAAAGCTCTTAGTCCCTACAAGGACTTTCCCCGCTGCATCCCCTGCAAGCTGGAACAGCAGACACAGGGGTTAAATCTTCCTCCCCTCCAGTAACTAGACAAGACACCATTCTGGAGGTACAAATTCTGACAATGTTTATTTGGAACACATAGCTTTTATGCACAGACCCCCGCAGGTGGTCTCCATTCAAACTAACCCAAAACATAAGCCCGCCCCGGCATCGGTGTGTCTGGGAGATAATCAAGTTTCCGCTCAGGTCAAGAAAAGTCTACAATAGTTCCAAACACCCACACACACATTTTGGGGACTCCAACAGAGCTATTCGGTAAAGTGCGAGAAGTCACACCTAAGTGCCCTGGAAGCCTGGTTTGCCTCCTAGATAGGAAGTCCTTTGACATGTTAATGCTCATCAGCTTTCAGAAACAAACAACCCCTTGTGTTTCAATATCGTATCTAGAATGGGACAAGCACAATCTTCCAATCCAGCCCAAACATGATTTGCAAACAAGGGGACCCCAAAACCAATGCATTGTCTCTTCGATAGGGAGATCCCCGACATGAGGATCAAAAACAATGTGGGCAAGCAAGTGGGCATAAGTGGGCATGGTACTCAGTGACCGTCACAAGTATATTGTACATATAATGTATAAAAACAAAAATGTTAATTTGTTTACATACAGAAGGTACAACAAACATAAATAATTAAAAATGGTCAAATACCTTGATTATAGGTATTTGCAATAACCATGAAGGCATTACTAATAGTACAGCTTACTGTAAATGGAAATAAAATTAAAACAATATCTGCATCTGAGTATAATGACCACATGCAGTAAATACAGGTAACAAATAAAGGTATTTAAACTGCTTTAACAATCTTTATCAATCTCAGGACTGCTAATGTAATGCTAACACTCTTCCCCTTTGCATGACAGTAGAAATGATATAACCCATAGAAACTTCCTTTTCTTTTTTGAAAGCAGGGGGGAAGTGGCATTCTAAGCACATGTAGAGGCATTAAAATAGTGACCAATGGCTACTAGCACTGAGATTTGAAACTCTACAGGCTGGTTATCATGCCTAGAGTATAAACTAGGGTGGCGAGGCAATATGGCCTAAATTTAATTCTTAAAAATATATCAATATAAAAATGTTTAACCCCTTAAGGACCAAACTTCTGGAATAAAAGGGAATCATGACATGTCACACATGTCATGTGTCCTTAAGGGGTTAAACTCGATTCTGGGAGTGCAGTGGTTACTTTCCAATATTTTTATATGTTTACTTATCTCTATGTTGTAAAAATGTGTGTTTGGGAGGCGGGAAAACTTATTTTTTGCCCGAAATTCATCCGAATTCATATTCGGACCGAAACAAATTGCACATGTCTAATAGTTACATAGTTATATAGCTGAAAAGAGACGTGTCCATTAAGTTCAGCCTTTCTTACATGTGTTTTTTTACTGTTGATCCAAAAGAAGGCAAACAAAGCCAGTTTGAAGCACTTCCAATTTTACAACAAACTAGGAAAAAAAATCCTTCTTGACCCCAGATTGCAGTCAGATTTATCCTTGGATCAAGAAGCTATTACCCTACAGTTAAACAATTATAGAATTGAATATTCTGTTTTTGCAAGTATGCATCTAGTTGTTGTTTATCTTTTTTTTTTTTTTTTACATTCTTTATTTTGTTGTGCAATGGTACAATGGTATAAGTATGCAGTGACTTATGGCAGAAATGTAAGCATTGTATGGGAAACAGAGATGCTTGTCTTGGTACTGTAATGGACACCTTCCATTGACGGATGCTCCTAGCGCTTCCTGAGGACTCCAAGCACTGCAGCAGACACCACAACCACCGCAGACTCCACAACCGCCATAGCTTAACTGAAGTCTCGCCGTCTTCCTTCCACCCTGTATGAACCTCCAGCATCCAGGACCGTGTGGGGAAGACCTCTCCTCCAATGAGAGCGTAACAGGAGCAAGCTCTCAAAAGAGCTAAGTGATTAAAGCTCAAGGGAGTATGCAGCACATAGCAATCCCCTGTGTGAATATAGCTGTCCCCTCCAATCACAAGACAAGACTACATTTTGAGGGTCAAGAAGAACTCTGGTTTAATTGCACACACTCTGCTTTTATGCAATTCTCCCCTGCAAGGGAGATGCCCACAGACAAGTATGCATTACCCAATCACACAATGGTTGCATCCCACACATCTCCTCCCCTTAGCCTGAGATAACCCAATTATCTGTACAGTTTAACCCCTTAAGGACCAAACTTCTGAAATAAAAGGGAATAATGACATGTCACACATGTCATGTGTCCTTAAGGGGTTAAACATACTTTTTACCCAACTTTCATTACTCTAAAACCATACATTAAATATTAATAAAAGTTACATATTATTAATCAGCACATTCCAAATACAAACATACCCAAAAATCATTTGAATCCGTTCAGCCGTTCGGGAGATAGGTATAAGTCACTTTTCCATGGATTTGGGCTGTGCGGTCGGTCTATTTTACACTGAGAAAATGACTAAGTCCCATTCAAACGAGCGTTCGAATCTTCGAACGGGACTTAGTCTCCAGCCGCTGTGTCGAAGAAGGTACAGGTCAGCGGTGTTCGTGCAATTGGGTAGCCGACAACAGTTCCATAGATTTGGCTGCACACACCGCTGACCGCGTTCGAATAAGTTAAAATGGCCGCCACCACGTGTTCATTTGTCGAATGGCGGCCACTTCGACGACTTCGGCACTTCGACTGCATCCGAAGTGCCAGTTTAAAAGTTGCAACACTGCTCCAACATAATTAAAGGGCCAGGAACAGCATTATAACAATCCATTATGCCCAAATACAGTTCTTAAAAGGTCAATACATCCCAGGGCCATAGTCGCAGGGCAGGAGGCTAGCAATCAGTACTCTCCAATGCCCAGTGGCAAATGGCAGTTTGTCACAGGTACGTTGCACATTTTTGAAATAAAACAAGATATGACATAAGATATAGAACAGGATATAAAACAAGATACAGGAAGTCGAGCTGAAAATGCATCAAGAGTCATCCATAAGTGAACGCTCTTAGGGTGCATGGATGGGTTGCATTTCTGGTCCACAAGAGTGCCCAGTATCCCGGGTTGCGCCAACGTAACTGATATTCCAAGGTGGGATTAGAATGTTGCGTTACCTCCCCAGGCCTAAACGGTCTACGGCAGTTCAGTTGGGTCCCTTCCACCCGCTACTTCACTTCTGTCTTGTTTTATGTGTAAGGTCCTAGCATGCGTTGGATAGGGGTACTGTATGTGATATTTATATACATGTATGGTTGCCTACTCGGGGGGTAGTGCTTTTGGGCAAGGTTAGTGTACCTAACCCGTTTCATTTCTAAGCTGTCCTAGGTTGTGATTGGCCATTCGTAAAACCACAGTATCCAGTCTGCACATCCTGTCGGCCAGGTTTTTGGGCTAAGTCTTAGCAGGCATATGAGTGCGTGCTATTGCCTCCGCAGAGGTATGGTGTGTCCGTCTGGGTGTGCACCTGTCAGCTCAGGTCTATTCCTGTCTGGATCGTACTGAGTGGGTTGTGGTATCTCAGTGGCAAGTTGTCAGTTAATGATATATGTGCCAGGTTGGCAGCGGTCTTAGTCTGGGCTAGTTGCTGTTTAAACACCTGTACAGGCTCTGATAAAACCACTTTTTCAGGCAGAGAATTCCATATCCTTATTGTTCTTACGGTAAAAAAAAAAACAACAACTAAAAACAACAACTTTCCTTTGCCTTAGACTAATTCTTCCCTCTTCCAGGCTAAATGCATGATCTCATGTCCTATGTAAAGTCCTGTTTGTGAATAGATTTTCACACAATGGTTTGTTTTGGCTCCGAATATGTTTGTATAATGTTATCATAAACCCCTCTGAGGCAACGTTTTTTTGAACTAAAGAGGTTTGTAGCCCGCCTCTGCACTCTTTCTTGTTCTAATGTCATAAAAGGTATTAGAACATTTATATGGGATAAACGCTGACAGTAAAAACACAGGGTACACAGACATTGATGTTATTACACGGATTTTAATTTTAATAATTTTGTATGCATAAATATAGATCAAGTGAACCACATTGGAGAAGTGATATGACACAACCACTCTCCAAAAGATACACCACATAGATACATAGGCTTAAAACGGTTATACCCCTTGTGGTACAAATACAGAACTGGATATTCTGACTTTTATGGATTAATATGTGTGGATTCTGAATGTGCTCTCGATGCTATAATTTGTTTTATTTTATTGCATTAATTTCTCCCCAGTCTTGTGAGGGTTAGATGGATACTTACCTTTCAGCCCTTGCTGTGCCAAAAGGGGAAAGCTCTGCCTCTAATGAGACCAGATGATTAAAATTGAGTGGAGTTTTACTAAAGCACCTCTAGTGGCTATAAGAGTGACAGCATCTAGAGGCATTTAAACCCTGCCACATAAACAATGCCATTCCTGCGGAAATTTCACTTGCAGGGTTAAAACTAGGGACACAACACCTTTCATCCCAAAACTAGGGCTATGGCCCCCTCAATTCACCATTGAGATAAATGATTCTTCCTAGGGATTTACCCCCACATTTGTTTGATATATGACAGTTATCCTCTTTGTTTGGTATAAATGTGTATATAGTGATTTTTGCTGTATACGTACTATATGACTTTTATTATACACATATATAGTCATTTAAATTGATGCCTATTGACCAATTTTACTAATTTTTAATTACATTTTCTAATTACATTTTCTAAATTATGCAGCACTATAACATTCTGGAAATGTAAGTAGAAATTCTCAGCTAAAAGCTCAGTACTCAATGTTCAATGCTGTACGTACTTTGTACACTGTACAGACTTCCTCAGGAGCGATTTCAGTTTGTGTCCTCTTCCAATTTCATTTAAATACTTAGAAAGTCCCATCTTGGCCGTGCACACATGTTGAAAACACTCTACTGTTTGAGTTCATTGTAAATCATGCTGTCCTAAAAAAAAAAGAAGATTTTAGGGTAACCCTTACAAACCTATTAGATCATTGATGTAATCACATTGTTGCAGTTGGACTCACTAATTCACACATTTATTTTCCTTTCAATCTTTATAGATCGGATGTCACATACCTTTGGGAATGCTGCTTAGAGGAGCATTTGACTTTGTTGTGATGATCAAGTAATGCTTTTAACTATCGCCAATCTGTTTTTAAGACATTAACAAATTTCTGAATTTGATTAAGGGTTATGAATACAAGAGGACACAGGCTGGCTGATAAAACAATACAGCTCATGAATCCTTCCTTGCTATTGTTTGGATTGACAAATAGTAGTAGATGAAATAAAAGCTGATGACATGAGACTGGAATAGCTGAATGCAGTGTACAGAGTCTTTGTGATCTTTTCCCTGGTTAAGCAAAATGCACATAATAATACGAAATAATCTAGTCTTTGTCTCAAAAATATAATTTAAAACAGCATTCCTAGCATATACTCCCTTCTTGTAAGAGAAAAGTAGGAAATAAGCTGATCAAAGCGCGGGGAAAGGAGAATTTGATAAGCATTTATTGTTGCGTGTGTGGGTAGCAGAATTAATTTCAGTTGAAGAATCTGTAGATTTTTCTAGTCCTCTTCTCCCACGTTTTAATTAAAAAGATCTGAGCACCTAAGTATAAAAAATGAAAATCTATTCATGTGCCTACTCCTAGACAAGTACTTTAATTGATGTCACCTTTAGAAATTGTATGCCGTTATGTGCATTACATAAGTCAGTAATGTTAATTCTACTTTGTTTTTCATTAATTCCTTGGGTAAGCATTAATCATTTGGCTTTACAGCAAACCCTTATATTTTTAAAAAAACATGCTGACCCTATTTCTATACAGAGGCTGATGGTGTTATTTATTACGAACAAACTATTAATGAAAGTGTAGCAGTGGGGCAAAATAGACTGCGATAAGAGGACTCACATCCTCTTATCACAGTTATGGAGGAGTGGACGAGGCAACTCAGCAATTAAGGGGCCTGCTAGAATCTTCAGGATTCAAGGACACAGGACTTGCCAGGGGCAAATCCAGAGCTGATCTAGGAAAAGGCACTAGACGATTAATTAAAGTATGGAAGATAAAACTATAACTCACATTCATCAACAATTTACATAATGCTACGGGGCTCTGCAATGTAATATCTACTGTGTATTAGAGTTTCACAGCAATAAAACTCACACAATCCATGCAAAATGTTGTGGACCCCGGACATACTTGAAAACGAGAGAAATCTCAATGTATCTTTCGTGGTAAAATATTTTATAAATAAATACACCCCTATATTCACAGTGCAAAGTTAGTGTGTGTATAAACAGGTATGTTTGTGTGGAGTGTCTATAAGGGTGGAGGATGTGCTTGGAGTGCTGGTGTGTGTGACTGCATGGTTGTATAGGTGAAAGTAGTGGTGTGTGCGTGTGTGAATACAGCAGGCACAGGAGCCCTCAATATGCTGTATGCTGGCCATCACCTCTAGGGAAGCTTTGCACAATATACAGTTTGTCCTCAAACAGCTCCTGCATTGATGAGGGACAATCCTTAATTTACACATTACATTATCACTTTCTCCAAGCACTGGTAAACAGGAATTCATACTGGAGTAAAGCAGCCACAGCAGCTTTCGTAGCTCCTGCCCCTGACCTGCCCCTTGCCAGCTCGGTCCCCACCGGCCCCCAGGAGCGTCACCCATAATGCTACTATAACACAGAGTCCCCACAAACACAACACTACTAACGATCTATATACCACAAGCAGCCCCACATATAAATATTTAACACATTTATAAATGATCTTGAAAAAAGCATTGAAAGTCCTGTTTCCGTGTTTGCAGATGACACAAACTCTGTAAAGTAATACAATGTGAGCAAGATATTACCTTGCTGCAGAGGGATTTAGATAGACTGGGGGACTGGGCACTCAAATGGCAGATGAAATTTAATGTTAAAAAAAACACACTTTTTTATGCACTTCGGCGCAAAGAATGCACAAGCAACGTATACCCTTAATGGAAGCAAATTAGGGATAACAACACACAAAAAGGACTTGGGAATTGTTATAGACAGCAAACTATGCAACAATGTGCAATGTCAATCAGCAGTGGCTAAGGACAGTAAGGTATCGTCATGCATTAAAAAGGACATTTATTCTCGAGATGAGAATATCGTTTTGCCTCTTTATAAATCACTGGTAAGACCACATATTGAATATGCTGTGCAATTTTGGGCACCTGTTCTAAAGAAGGATATTATGGCACTAGAAAAAGTGCAGAGACGGGCTACAAAATTAATAAAAGGTATGGAACATATTAGCTAGGAAGAAAGTTTAGATAAACGTCGCCTTAGATGGGATATGATAATATTATTCAAATATATTCAGGGTCAATACAAACCATTATGTGGAAATCTATTCACATAGGACACGAGGTCATGCGTTTAGACTGGAAGAAAGAAGATTTTGTCTAAGGCAAAGTAAAGTTTTTTTTTACTGCAAGAACAATAAGGATGCAGAATTCTTTGCCTGAATAAGTGGTTTTATCAGAGTCCATACAGATGTTCAAATAGCAACTAGATGCATACCTGCAAAAACAGAATATTGAAGGATATAATTTTTCTATGAAGGGTAATAGCTGCTTGATCCAATGATTAATCTGACTGCCATTTTGGGGTCAAGAAGGATTTTTTTTCCAAGTTTGTTGCAAGTGCTTCAAACTGTTTTTTTTTTTTTTTGCCTTCTTTTGGATCAACCGCAAAAAACAAATGTGAGGAAAGCTAAACTTGATGGCCGCAAGTCTCTTTTCAGCTATGTAACTATGTAACATGCATTAATCACCAAACACACTATGTGACATATCATTCACACACACAATTCCACCAGTAGCAATAGGTATCATACACAATACCACAACCTATTCATGAGCATATACAATATACAGTAACCGCTCAAAACATGCACAAATGCAATGCTGCAAAATATCTGCAGCACCCATAAATAAAACAAACAGAATATGGCAACATACACACCTTAATTTAAAGAAAATAGGACTGGCATTTAACTCCCCTCAGCCATTTTTCCAATGCACATCCTCAAACATTCTCTCTAATCCTTTCAACTCGCAGCCATTTCTCCAATAACCCTAACCCTTTAGCCATGTTTCCATTGCACTTACCCCAAACTCACAGTTCCTTCCTCTTCAGTCACAGTACCATTTTCCTTACACTTTCCCTTCCCTAAGGAGTGAACATTGTATAATTGTGCTTTATTTAGTACTAAGTACAGTTCTCCCAGGGCTTGAATGACAGCTGTCAGGAGCAGTGCTGTTTAGAGCACAAACACAACTAAAATATATTATTTAGGGATAAAAAAAATGTATTTGTAGAGTAACAGCTTCTTGATTGAAGAAGTTATCTTACTGCCATTCTGGGGTTCCTAGTTTGCTGCAACATTGTAAGTGCTTCAGACTGTTTTTTTTTTTTTGCCTTTGTTTGTATCAACAGCAAATACAAATGCAAGAAAGGCTGAACTTGATGGACGGATGTTTCTTTTCAGCTACGTAACTATGTAACATGTGGCTCTGTTCCTTGATGATTCCAGCTTTTCTAAACCCCATCCATGCTCCATACTTCGAGTAGGTATTAAATAAATGAAAATACAGATATCTGCTTGAGGTCCCTGTCCAGTCTTTCCAAGGGAGCACTTCTCCAATAAGATTTCCCACCTGGGATTTGAAGGCTCTCATGAGCTGCTTTTGCCCTACGCATCGTGGAATAATGTACTAAACAAGGGAACTAGAAGGGGACAGATCCTTTAGGAGGAGTAAGACAGAGTAGCACTCACATCAGGACTCAGTGACTGATGGTAGCACCCGTGTCATTCAGCCGCACTGAGTGATTTTATTACTAGTAAAAAAGAAGCTAGTTTTTAGTACATGAGTGGGATGCTAATTTCAAATTTTGATATCAGGATGCTTATAATTTACCTGGAGCAAATGCAGGAAAAGGAATTAAAAACACAAAATATGCTTATAAACTGCAAGTGCAGAAAATGTTTAAAAAAAAACTATTCTTGCTGGATGTGGTACGGAATTCAAACGCTGATACTGTTACTCCAATGGAGGTTTTTTTATACTTCTCTTAGCAATTGGATACTGGACTTTCTTATAGACTGACTGCAGACTGTGAAGTTTGTCAATATGTATTTGTTTGTAATGTTGTGTTTTTATGTACTGTTGCCATTTGAAAGCAGTGGTTTACGTGTGTAGTATTTGTCTTTGAATGTATGGATGTGTTTGTATGCAGTGTTGATGTTTGAATTTGTGCATAGTGTTGGAGTTTGCAAGCCGAGATGAATGCACACATACATATACACACATCATAATACACAGATTCACACACACATGCAGGCGCAGATACACAGGTACAGACATGCAGATAAACAGACATACATATACAAATACACCGACATACACACTAACATACAGATACACAAACACATGCACCTACACAGTCACACACAATGACACACATGCAGATACACTGATACATACAATGACCCTCATACAAATTCTGACACACATACAGATACACAGACACACAGACAAATACACAGTGGCACACATTAACAAACAGACATATTGACACAGATATATATACACTGGAAAAAAATAAATATCCAGGCACATCTGAGATTACTTCAAAAAGGCAATCTTTATTTGGAAGTTAAGACAACGTTTTGGCTCCTATCTGAGCCTTTATCAAGTCTTTTTAGTGTGTGCATTTTACTCTTGTTATCTGTTGTGGCGAAAGTAACCTCGCCACTGGTTTTTGGAGGGGCCTGTTTGCCAGCCTCCTGCCCTGCGACTATGGCCCTGGGATGTATTGCCCTTCTAGGAACTGATCTGTGCATAATGGATTTTTATATTGCTTTTCCTGGCCCTTTAACTCCCAGAGAAAAGGATTTGTACTGTTAAACTGGCACTTCGGATGCAGTCGATGTGCCGAAGACTTCGAACTGGCCGCCATTCGAATACCGAACACGTGGCAGCGGCCATTTTAACTAATTCAAACGCGGTCAGTGGTGTGTGCAGCCAAATCTATGGAACTGTTTTCAGCTATCCAATTGCACTAACACCGCTGACCCGTACCTTCTACTCCACTTCGACACTGCGGCTGGAGACTAAGTCCCTTTCGAAGATTCGAACGCTCGTTCGAATGGGACTTAGTCATTTTCTCAGTGTAAAATAGACCGACCGCACAGCCCAAATCCATGGAACTGTTTTGGGCATGAAAATGTGCTTGCGGTCGGTCAAAAGTGATTTATACCTATCTCCCGAACGGCTGAACGGATTTGAATGATTTTTGGGTATGTTTGTATTTGAAATGTGCTGATTAATAATATGTTTTAGAGTTATGAAAGTTGGGTAAAAAGTATGTTTTAAACTGTACGGATAATTGGGTTACCTCTCAGGCTAAGGGGAGGAGATAGTGAACAAAATACAAAAGGACAACCTGGTATAGGTCAGATATCCTCAAATGGAATCTGTGTAAGAATAGAAAGCACTTTCATAGCGTAAAAAAGTTAATCCAAGTAGTGTTTAAAGTGAGATAGAAATACACTCACAAACGAACGAATATTCAGGCCTTTCACCCTCTCAGGGGTAGTGTGATGAGCAAAGAAGTCCTCCAACACGATATATGTGGATGTAAAAAATGCAATATAGTGAAGTTTGTTTATAAATATATAAATTCACATTTATTCATTGCACTTACAAATTAGCAGCATAAAACAGGCATCTCTCCATACATATATGGAACTCCTGGTGATGATAATCGAGTATCCACAGTCCAGAGATAGGGAGAAGATACAGCATTCAAATACAAATAAAAATAAATAAAAACAATATAAGTACGTAGAAGTAGAGTTATCCAACGCGTTTCGTCCTATTTGGATGTCGGACTTCTTCAGGGATAGTTGTAGATCCACTTCTATGGGTTTTTATACCCATCAGCAACCTCTTCTTAATCCGATACACATGTGAACAAACATGCGTTTCACTGTGGAACGCAGAAATCCAGCGTGGAGTGCAGAGAGCTTGTCAAACAGTTCCGGGTTGTAATGCGCATGCGCGTGAAAATCGCGCATGCGTCAACTGAAAAGACCATTGCCTGTAGGGGACAAAAGGCATAGAAAGGCGAAAAACGCCTGAGAACAAAACCGATCATATTTTGCTACAGATTTTTATAGAGTGGGAGAATTCCCCATAATATTACAGCAAATACTTTAGATATGTCTCCACATCCTAGTATGGATACACATATCTGTACATAGACACAAAATTAACTCCATAATGAAAATTACACATATATATACACACAACCATATGCAAGTGTAGATTAAAATAAAATTAATAAGGATCAGATGGAGGGCATGTAGCCCCATTTATGAGCAATTGGTATGCAGAAATATTAAATTATAAACTTATTTACGTGAAAATAAAAAGTAAGACTTACTTAAAGGGTCATATATACCCATAATATATTTTATTTTATTTTATTGATGTGTATGGAACTGTAAGTGTTAATTAGTAAGTTAAGGAACTTTCTACAAATGGGTTGGGAGAATAGAACTGTGACAAGGAATAAAAATAAAATTAAGTATAAAAATAAAGACTATACAAGTGGAAGGAGTTAAACTCAATTGGAGGGTCATTTGAACCCATCATATATTATATTATGTGGAACTATAGGCGTCAATTAAATTAATTAAAGAGCTTCCCATAAATGAATTAATAAATAGAACCAAGATAAGGGTTCGAAAAAATCTTTAAATTATAAATATAAAAGAATATATATATAAAATTATATATATAAAAAATATATAATAACAAATTATTATGCACTTACATATAGATTGTATATACATGTGTAGACAAAGAAAACCTGGCATCCAATTACAGAGACTATGACAGCAAAGACAACCTTTTAGAAGATGATTAGATGAGACCCTGTAGATCTATTTCTTGGTTGAGCCCCATATTTAAGGTATTTAGATTAAAAATCCACCAGGCCTCCTTCCTAATTAATTCCTGTAGTTTATCACCCCCTCTCCATCCTAGTTGGACCGAGTCTATTCCATAAACCTGCAGAGTGTTCCAGGTGAATGAGGGGCAGGAATTGCAGTGTTTTGGTACACTATGGTCAATTTTATTTTTGCGTATGTTGTTATGATGTTCCAATGTTCTGATGTGTAACTTTCTGGATGTACGTCCGACATATTGGGCACCACAGCCGCATTGCAATAAATAAATTACAAAAGTAGAAGAACAGTGGATATGGTTTTTTATTTTATATGTTTTTTTCGTGTATGTGCCAGTGAAATCTTGGATTTTTCTTTTAAGGTGTGTGCAAGTAGAACAATGGCCACAGCTGTAAAACCCTTGTACTTGGGTTTTGAAAAGGTTATTGTAAGAAGGAGTGATAGGTAATAGACTGGGTGCCAATTTGTTTTTTAAATTGCTGGATTTTTTATAAATTACTGTAGGGAAGTCTGGTAACACATCTTTTAAGATCTCATCTCTCTTTAAGATGTACCAGTGCTTCCTGAGAATTTTTTCTACCTGTCTAGCTTGGGAATTATATTGAGTAACAAACGCAAATTCAAATTTGCTAATTTTATTGCTGTTATTTTTTCCCTTGTCTGTATTATCACTTTTCTCCTTATTTTTATTTTTCCATCTGAATCTATTTTTTATTTTTTGCTCAGCTGTTAGTAGTTCCAGACCCTCTTCACTATTGTTAGTCAATAACAATGATCTGTCAAAATTTAGTATTTCAGATTTCGATGTCTCCATTTTTTTCACATTATACCCTTTGTCAGTGTATCTTTGTTGTACAATCTTAGACTGTTCTAGGAACATATGGTCGTCTGTACAATTCCTTCTGAGTCGGGTGAATTGGCTCTTAGGAATGTTAGAGAGCCATGGAGGATAGTGAGTACTGGAGTTATCGATGGCTGTATTGCAGTCTGTGGGTTTAAAATACGTCTTGGTTTTTAATTTATTGTGTTCTACATATATAGTTAAATCCAAGAAATTAATACTGGAGTTACTGGATATCGAAGTGAATTTTAAATTATATTCATTGTCATTTACTTGACCCAAAAATAAGTCAAGGTCTTCTGTGGACCCATCCCAGATAATCAGGACATCGTCGATGAAGCGCCGCCACAGGACCAAACCACCCCCACCAGGGTCCGCCAACTTGATGTGCTGGCGCTCCCAATGGGACACATACAAGTTGGCAAAACTGGGGGCGAATTTTGTTCCCATGGCGACGCCACATCGCTGAAGAAAAAACTGACCATTGAACCAGAAGAAGTTTTTGGCGAGTACGAACTGAATACAGCTCACCAGAAACTCAATCTGGGCATCCTCTAAAACTTGTGGAGATCTAAGGGCATCTTGAATACAAGCAATACCTTTCACGTGGGGTATGTTAGAGTATAGGGCTGTGATGTCTGCTGTCGCTAGAATGTAGGTGGACTTCCACTCCATAGATTGCAAATCTTGCAGAATATGCCTGGTGTCTTTGATAAAAGTATCATGTAATGGGACATATGGCTGTAAAAATAAATCCACATATTCTGATAATTTGCATGACAAGGAATTGATTCCACTTATGATGGGACGTCCTGGGGGTTTTTGGGTGTTCTTGTGAATTTTTGGCAAAAAATAAAAAACTGCCACTTTGCAATTTGGATTAAAGATGTATTTGTACTCATCCTGGTTTATAATATTATTATTTAAACCAGTGGTCAATAATGTGTGTAATTCTGCCAAAAATTCAGAAGAAGGGTTTTTGTCCAAAATTTGATAAGTGTTGACGTCATGTAAGATATTATAGGCTTCTTGTAAATAATAAGTTTTATTCATAATAACAATCCCCCCTCCCTTGTCAGCTTCTTTTATAACCAAATTGTGATTTTCTGTAAGTGTGGTTAGAGCTAGCTTTTCTTTTTTAGTAAGATTGGGTTTGAATTTACTGTCCACAATTTTATTTAAATCCTCCTGTACCAGGTCATTAAACACCTCCAGGAATTTCCCCTTAGCTGCCCATGGAAAAAAATTTGATTTAGGTTTTAAAGAGGTATGTATGATTTTCAATCCCGTATCAGGTGCCTCATTCTCTGGATTTGAGTCTAGTGGGATATTACTTGGACATGGCTCTGAATTAATCGAGTTCATTTCCTTATTTTTAAAGAATCTCTTTAATGTTAATTTCCTTAGGAATTTCTGGTTATCTAAAAAAAGGTTGAAAGGATTACAATTAGAGGACGGGGCAAAATTTAAGCCTTTCTTTAATAATGACAGTTCTTGCGGTGAAAGGGATATGTCAGAAAGATTAAAAATACCTTCAAATTGGTTTAATTTTGTCTGTGTGAGAGGTGGAGTGGAGGATCCTCCTCCTCCACCTCCAGGTGTGGTCTTTTCTTTGTGGGAGATTTTAAATGCTGGAATCTGTTTTGGGTGTGTATGGAAAACTGGGTTGGATTTAGTTTTTGGTTTGGCTCCTTGCCTAAAAAAACTTCCTGGTTGTTTTTAGAATATCTGGAGTAATTGGGAGAATAACTACCTGTTGCTCGTGTGGGGTATTTTTGATACTGTGTAGAGTTAACATTCTCATGTGAGTTTTTTCTAAATGGAGGTTTAGAAAATGAGTTGAAATTGGATTTAGAATTGGAAAAACGTCTAGTGTCTAATCTTTTTGGATGGGAGTCTTGAGATCTAGAGTTGAATTGATTTTTATGCGAGTATCTAGAGTGCCCCTGTTCAAGTTTTTGCCTGGGCCAATTTCTTTGATTGCCTTTTTGGTAATCCTCCTGGTCCCTCCTGAACTTAGTGGACTTGGTGTTTGAGATTTTATCGTCAACAGTCTTTATTTTCTCTTTTAAAATTATATAGTTGTTTTCTACTGCTTTTAGCTCTACATGTAAGGAGAGTTCATTCTCTAATTTATTGATTTCATCTTCTAATGATTTCAAAGATCTTTTTTGGTAATTAATTAGACCAGTCATATATTTTTTTGAACACTCATCATTGGCATTATGCCAGTCTTGCATTAGTAATTTGTCCTCTAGGCCAAAAGCTGGCATTTTTGTTATTCTTAGACCACGTGGGATAATATCGTAAGCTAGATACTGTTCTAAGGATGTAATTTCCCACCATTTGCGAGTTTCTTTCTCTAATAGACGTTCTAATTGGATAAATTTGTGGTTTAGGGAACTATCTATAGATTTGTTCTCCCCTCTAAATAAGGTATCAATCCTCAATTTTCTATCATGTCTCATCTCATCATAAACATTCTGTACGGCCATAATAGTAGTGATATACAATAGTGAAGTGACCAAATAATGAAACAAAGAAATAAAGTATATACACTAGGAAAATACACATATACTGAGATGGTTTCAGGTGAACTTCACAACCACCTGTGAAAATATGTAACAAGAGAACAAAAGTGGAAACCACCCAGAGTATGTATAGTGAACAAAATACAAAAGGACAACCTGGTATAGGTCAGATATCCTCAAATGGAATCTGTGTAAGAATAGAAAGCACTTTCATAGCGTAAAAAAGTTAATCCAAGTAGTGTTTAAAGTGAGATAGAAATACACTCACAAACGAACGAATATTCAGGCCTTTCACCCTCTCAGGGGTAGTGTGATGAGCAAAGAAGTCCTCCAACACGATATATGTGGATGTAAAAAATGCAATATAGTGAAGTTTGTTTATAAATATATAAATTCACATTTATTCATTGCACTTACAAATTAGCAGCATAAAACAGGCATCTCTCCATACATATATGGAACTCCTGGTGATGATAATCGAGTATCCACAGTCCAGAGATAGGGAGAAGATACAGCATTCAAATACAAATAAAAATAAATAAAAACAATATAAGTACGTAGAAGTAGAGTTATCCAACGCGTTTCGTCCTATTTGGATGTCGGACTTCTTCAGGGATAGTTGTAGATCCACTTCTATGGGTTTTTATACCCATCAGCAACCTCTTCTTAATCCGATACACATGTGAACAAACATGCGTTTCACTGTGGAACGCAGAAATCCAGCGTGGAGTGCAGAGAGCTTGTCAAACAGTTCCGGGTTGTAATGCGCATGCGCGTGAAAATCGCGCATGCGTCAACTGAAAAGACCATTGCCTGTAGGGGACAAAAGGCATAGAAAGGCGAAAAACGCCTGAGAACAAAACCGATCATATTTTGCTACAGATTTTTATAGAGTGGGAGAATTCCCCATAATATTACAGCAAATACTTTAGATATGTCTCCACATCCTAGTATGGATACACATATCTGTACATAGACACAAAATTAACTCCATAATGAAAATTACACATATATATACACACAACCATATGCAAGTGTAGATTAAAATAAAATTAATAAGGATCAGATGGAGGGCATGTAGCCCCATTTATGAGCAATTGGTATGCAGAAATATTAAATTATAAACTTATTTACGTGAAAATAAAAAGTAAGACTTACTTAAAGGGTCATATATACCCATAATATATTTTATTTTATTTTATTGATGTGTATGGAACTGTAAGTGTTAATTAGTAAGTTAAGGAACTTTCTACAAATGGGTTGGGAGAATAGAACTGTGACAAGGAATAAAAATAAAATTAAGTATAAAAATAAAGACTATACAAGTGGAAGGAGTTAAACTCAATTGGAGGGTCATTTGAACCCATCATATATTATATTATGTGGAACTATAGGTGTCAATTAAATTAATTAAAGAGCTTCCCATAAATGAATTAATAAATAGAACCAAGATAAGGGTTCGAAAAAATCTTTAAATTATAAATATAAAAGAATATATATATAAAATTATATATATAAAAAATATATAATAACAAATTATTATGCACTTACATATAGATTGTATATACATGTGTAGACAAAGAAAACCTGGCATCCAATTACAGAGACTATGACAGCAAAGACAACCTTTTAGAAGATGATTAGATGAGACCCTGTAGATCTATTTCTTGGTTGAGCCCCATATTTAAGGTATTTAGATTAAAAATCCACCAGGCCTCCTTCCTAATTAATTCCTGTAGTTTATCACCCCCTCTCCATCCTAGTTGGACCGAGTCTATTCCATAAACCTGCAGAGTGTTCCAGGTGAATGAGGGGCAGGAATTGCAGTGTTTTGGTAGACTATGGTCAATTTTATTTTTGCGTATGTTGTTATGATGTTCCAATGTTCTGATGTGTAACTTTCTGGATGTACGTCCGACATATTGGGCACCACAGCCGCATTGCAATAAATAAATTACAAAAGTAGAAGAACAGTGGATATGGTTTTTTATTTTATATGTTTTTTTCGTGTATGTGCCAGTGAAATCTTGGATTTTCCTTTTAAGGTGTGTGCAAGTAGAACAATGGCCACAGCTGTAAAACCCTTGTACTTGGGTTTTGAAAAGGTTATTGTAAGAAGGAGTGATAGGTAATAGACTGGGTGCCAATTTGTTTTTTAAATTGCTGGATTTTTTATAAATTACTGTAGGGAAGTCTGGTAACACATCTTTTAAGATCTCATCTCTCTTTAAGATGTACCAGTGCTTCCTGAGAATTTTTTCTACCTGTCTAGCTTGGGAATTATATTGAGTAACAAACGCAAATTCAAATTTGCTAATTTTATTGCTGTTATTTTTTCCCTTGTCTGTATTATCACTTTTCTCCTTATTTTTATTTTTCCATCTGAATCTATTTTTTATTTTTTGCTCAGCTGTTAGTAGTTCCAGACCCTCTTCACTATTGTTAGTCAATAACAATGATCTGTCAAAATTTAGTATTTCAGATTTCGATGTCTCCATTTTTTTCACATTATACCCTTTGTCAGTGTATCTTTGTTGTACAATCTTAGACTGTTCTAGGAACATATGGTCGTCTGTACAATTCCTTCTGAGTCGGGTGAATTGGCTCTTAGGAATGTTAGAGAGCCATGGAGGATAGTGAGTACTGGAGTTATCGATGGCTGTATTGCAGTCTGTGGGTTTAAAATACGTCTTGGTTTTTAATTTATTGTGTTCTACATATATAGTTAAATCCAAGAAATTAATACTGGAGTTACTGGATATCGAAGTGAATTTTAAATTATATTCATTGTCATTTACTTGACCCAAAAATAAGTCAAGGTCTTCTGTGGACCCATCCCAGATAATCAGGACATCGTCGATGAAGCGCCGCCACAGGACCAAACCACCCCCACCAGGGTCCGCCAACTTGATGTGCTGGCGCTCCCAATGGGACACATACAAGTTGGCAAAACTGGGGGCGAATTTTGTTCCCATGGCGACGCCACATCGCTGAAGAAAAAACTGACCATTGAACCAGAAGAAGTTTTTGGCGAGTACGAACTGAATACAGCTCACCAGAAACTCAATCTGGGCATCCTCTAAAACTTGTGGAGATCTAAGAGCATCTTGAATACAAGCAATACCTTTCACGTGGGGTATGTTAGAGTATAGGGCTGTGATGTCTGCTGTCGCTAGAATGTAGGTGGACTTCCACTCCATAGATTGCAAATCTTGCAGAATATGCCTGGTGTCTTTGATAAAAGTATCATGTAATGGGACATATGGCTGTAAAAATAAATCCACATATTCTGATAATTTGCATGACAAGGAATTGATTCCACTTATGATGGGACGTCCTGGGGGTTTTTGGGTGTTCTTGTGAATTTTTGGCAAAAAATAAAAAACTGCCACTTTGCAATTTGGATTAAAGATGTATTTGTACTCATCCTGGTTTATAATATTATTATTTAAACCAGTGGTCAATAATGTGTGTAATTCTGCCAAAAATTCAGAAGAAGGGTTTTTGTCCAAAATTTGATAAGTGTTGACGTCATGTAAGATATTATAGGCTTCTTGTAAATAATAAGTTTTATTCATAATAACAATCCCCCCTCCCTTGTCAGCTTCTTTTATAACCAAATTGTGATTTTCTGTAAGTGTGGTTAGAGCTAGCTTTTCTTTTTTAGTAAGATTGGGTTTGAATTTACTGTCCACAATTTTATTTAAATCCTCCTGTACCCGGTCATTAAACACCTCCAGGAATTTCCCCTTAGCTGCCCATGGAAAAAAATTTGATTTAGGTTTTAAAGAGGTATGTATGATTTTCAATCCCGTATCTGGTGCCTCATTCTCTGGATTTGAGTCTAGTGGGATATTACTTGGACATGGCTCTGAATTAATCGAGTTCATTTCCTTATTTTTAAAGAATCTCTTTAATGTTAATTTCCTTAGGAATTTCTGGTTATCTAAAAAAAGGTTGAAAGGATTACAATTAGAGGACGGGGCAAAATTTAAGCCTTTCTTTAATAATGACAGTTCTTGCGGTGAAAGGGATATGTCAGAAAGATTAAAAATACCTTCAAATTGGTTTAATTTTGTCTGTGTGAGAGGTGGAGTGGAGGATCCTCCTCCTCCACCTCCAGGTGTGGTCTTTTCTTTGTGGGAGATTTTAAATGCTGGAATCTGTTTTGGGTGTGTATGGAAAACTGGGTTGGATTTAGTTTTTGGTTTGGCTCCTTGCCTAAAAAAACTTCCTGGTTGTTTTTAGAATATCTGGAGTAATTGGGAGAATAACTACCTGTTGCTCGTGTGGGGTATTTTTGATACTGTGTAGAGTTAACATTCTCATGTGAGTTTTTTCTAAATGGAGGTTTAGAAAATGAGTTGAAATTGGATTTAGAATTGGAAAAACGTCTAGTGTCTAATCTTTTTGGATGGGAGTCTTGAGATCTAGAGTTGAATTGATTTTTATGCGAGTATCTAGAGTGCCCCTGTTCAAGTTTTTGCCTGGGCCAATTTCTTTGATTGCCTTTTTGGTAATCCTCCTGGTCCCTCCTGAACTTAGTGGACTTGGTGTTTGAGATTTTATCGTCAACAGTCTTTATTTTCTCTTTTAAAATTATATAGTTGTTTTCTACTGCTTTTAGCTCTACATGTAAGGAGAGTTCATTCTCTAATTTATTGATTTCATCTTCTAATGATTTCAAAGATCTGGCATAATGCCAATGATGAGTGTTCAAAAAAATATATGACTGGTCTAATTAATTACCAAAAAAGATCTTTGAAATCATTAGAAGATGAAATCAATAAATTAGAGAATGAACTCTCCTTACATGTAGAGCTAAAAGCAGTAGAAAACAACTATATAATTTTAAAAGAGAAAATAAAGACTGTTGACGATAAAATCTCAAACACCAAGTCCACTAAGTTCAGGAGGGACCAGGAGGATTACCAAAAAGGCAATCAAAGAAATTGGCCCAGGCAAAAACTTGAACAGGGGCACTCTAGATACTCGCATAAAAATCAATTCAACTCTAGATCTCAAGACTCCCATCCAAAAAGATTAGACACTAGACGTTTTTCCAATTCTAAATCCAATTTCAACTCATTTTCTAAACCTCCATTTAGAAAAAACTCACATGAGAATGTTAACTCTACACAGTATCAAAAATACCCCACACGAGCAACAGGTAGTTATTCTCCCAATTACTCCAGATATTCTAAAAACAACCAGGAAGTTTTTTTAGGCAAGGAGCCAAACCAAAAACTAAATCCAACCCAGTTTTCCATACACACCCAAAACAGATTCCAGCATTTAAAATCTCCCACAAAGAAAAGACCACACCTGGAGGTGGAGGAGGAGGATCCTCCACTCCACCTCTCACACAGACAAAATTAAACCAATTTGAAGGTATTTTTAATCTTTCTGACATATCCCTTTCACCGCAAGAACTGTCATTATTAAAGAAAGGCTTAAATTTTGCCCCGTCCTCTAATTGTAATCCTTTCAACCTTTTTTTAGATAACCAGAAATTCCTAAGGAAATTAACATTAAAGAGATTCTTTAAAAATAAGGAAATGAACTCGATTAATTCAGAGCCATGTCCAAGTAATATCCCACTAGACTCAAATCCAGAGAATGAGGCACCTGATACGGGATTGAAAATCATACATACCTCTTTAAAACCTAAATCAAATTTTTTTCCATGGGCAGCTAAGGGGAAATTCCTGGAGGTGTTTAATGACCTGGTACAGGAGGATTTAAATAAAATTGTGGACAGTAAATTCAAACCCAATCTTACTAAAAAAGAAAAGCTAGCTCTAACCACACTTACAGAAAATCACAATTTGGTTATAAAAGAAGCTGACAAGGGAGGGGGGATTGTTATTATGAATAAAACTTATTATTTACAAGAAGCCTATAATATCTTACATGACGTCAACACTTATCAAATTTTGGACAAAAACCCTTCTTCTGAATTTTTGGCAGAATTACACACATTATTGACCACTGGTTTAAATAATAATATTATAAACCAGGATGAGTACAAATACATCTTTAATCCAAATTGCAAAGTGGCAGTTTTTTATTTTTTGCCAAAAATTCACAAGAACACCCAAAAACCCCCAGGACGTCCCATCATAAGTGGAATCAATTCCTTGTCATGCAAATTATCAGAATATGTGGATTTATTTTTACAGCCATATGTCCCATTACATGATACTTTTATCAAAGACACCAGGCATATTCTGCAAGATTTGCAATCTATGGAGTGGAAGTCCACCTACATTCTAGCGACAGCAGACATCACAGCCCTATACTCTAACATACCCCACGTGAAAGGTATTGCTTGTATTCAAGATGCCCTTAGATCTCCACAAGTTTTAGAGGATGCCCAGATTGAGTTTCTGGTGAGCTGTATTCAGTTCGTACTCGCCAAAAACTTCTTCTGGTTCAATGGTCAGTTTTTTCTTCAGCGATGTGGCGTCGCCATGGGAACAAAATTCGCCCCCAGTTTTGCCAACTTGTATGTGTCCCATTGGGAGCGCCAGCACATCAAGTTGGCGGACCCTGGTGGGGGTGGTTTGGTCCTGTGGCGGCGCTTCATCGACGATGTCCTGATTATCTGGGATGGGTCCACAGAAGACCTTGACTTATTTTTGGGTCAAGTAAATGACAATGAATATAATTTAAAATTCACTTCGATATCCAGTAACTCCAGTATTAATTTCTTGGATTTAACTATATATGTAGAACACAATAAATTAAAAACCAAGACGTATTTTAAACCCACAGACTGCAATACAGCCATCGATAACTCCAGTACTCACTATCCTCCATGGCTCTCTAACATTCCTAAGAGCCAATTCACCCGACTCAGAAGGAATTGTACAGACGACCATATGTTCCTAGAACAGTCTAAGATTGTACAACAAAGATACACTGACAAAGGGTATAATGTGAAAAAAATGGAGACATCGAAATCTGAAATACTAAATTTTGACAGATCATTGTTATTGACTAACAATAGTGAAGAGGGTCTGGAACTACTAACAGCTGAGCAAAAAATAAAAAATAGATTCAGATGGAAAAATAAAAATAAGGAGAAAAGTGATAATACAGACAAGGGAAAAAATAACAGCAATAAAATTAGCAAATTTGAATTTGCGTTTGTTACTCAATATAATTCCCAAGCTAGACAGGTAGAAAAAATTCTCAGGAAGCACTGGTACATCTTAAAGAGAGATGAGATCTTAAAAGATGTGTTACCAGACTTCCCTACAGTAATTTATAAAAAATCCAGCAATTTAAAAAACAAATTGGCACCCAGTCTATTACCTATCACTCCTTCTTACAATAACCTTTTCAAAACCCAAGTACAAGGGTTTTACAGCTGTGGCCATTGTTCTACTTGCACACACCTTAAAAGGAAAATCCAAGATTTCACTGGCACATACACGAAAAAAACATATAAAATAAAAAACCATATCCACTGTTCTTCTACTTTTGTAATTTATTTATTGCAATGCGGCTGTGGTGCCCAATATGTCGGACGTACATCCAGAAAGTTACACATCAGAACATTGGAACATCATAACAACATACGCAAAAATAAAATTGACCATAGTGTACCAAAACACTGCAATTCCTGCCCCTCATTCACCTGGAACACTCTGCAGGTTTATGGAATAGACTCGGTCCAACTAGGATGGAGAGGGGGTGATAAACTACAGGAATTAATTAGGAAGGAGGCCTGGTGGATTTTTAATCTAAATACCTTAAATATGGGGCTCAACCAAGAAATAGATCTACAGGGTCTCATCTAATCATCTTCTAAAAGGTTGTCTTTGCTGTCATAGTCTCTGTAATTGGATGCCAGGTTTTCTTTGTCTACACATGTATATACAATCTATATGTAAGTGCATAATAATTTGTTATTATATATTTTTTATATATATAATTTTATATATATATTCTTTTATATTTATAATTTAAAGATTTTTTCGAACCCTTATCTTGGTTCTATTTATTAATTCATTTATGGGAAGCTCTTTAATTAATTTAATTGACACCTATAGTTCCACATAATATAATATATGATGGGTTCAAATGACCCTCCAATTGAGTTTAACTCCTTCCACTTGTATAGTCTTTATTTTTATACTTAATTTTATTTTTATTCCTTGTCACAGTTCTATTCTCCCAACCCATTTGTAGAAAGTTCCTTAACTTACTAATTAACACTTACAGTTCCATACACATCAATAAAATAAAATAAAATATATTATGGGTATATATGACCCTTTAAGTAAGTCTTACTTTTTATTTTCACGTAAATAAGTTTATAATTTAATATTTCTGCATACCAATTGCTCATAAATGGGGCTACATGCCCTCCATCTGATCCTTATTAATTTTATTTTAATCTACTCTTGCATATGGTTGTGTGTATATATATGTGTAATTTTCATTATGGAGTTAATTTTGTGTCTATGTACAGATATGTGTATCCATACTAGGATGTGGAGACATATCTAAAGTATTTGCTGTAATATTATGGGGAATTCTCCCACTCTATAAAAATCTGTAGCAAAATATGATCGGTTTTGTTCTCAGGCGTTTTTCGCCTTTCCATGCCTTTTGTCCCCTACAGGCAATGGTCTTTTCAGTTGACGCATGCGCGATTTTCACGCGCATGCGCATTACAACCCGGAACTGTTTGACAAGCTCTCTGCACTCCACGCTGGATTTCTGCGTTCCACAGTGAAACGCATGTTTGTTCACATGTGTATCGGATTAAGAAGAGGTTGCTGATGGGTATAAAAACCCATAGAAGTGGATCTACAACTATCCCTGAAGAAGTCCGACATCCAAATAGGACGAAACGCGTTGGATAACTCTACTTCTACGTACTTATATTGTTTTTATTTATTTTTATTTGTATTTGAATGCTGTATCTTCTCCCTATCTCTGGACTGTGGATACTCGATTATCATCACCAGGAGTTCCATATATGTATGGAGAGATGCCTGTTTTATGCTGCTAATTTGTAAGTGCAATGAATAAATGTGAATTTATATATTTATAAACAAACTTCACTATATTGCATTTTTTACATCCACATATATCGTGTTGGAGGACTTCTTTGCTCATCACACTACCCCTGAGAGGGTGAAAGGCCTGAATATTCGTTCGTTTGTGAGTGTATTTCTATCTCACTTTAAACACTACTTGGATTAACTTTTTTACGCTATGAAAGTGCTTTCTATTCTTACACAGATTCCATTTGAGGATATCTGACCTATACCAGGTTGTCCTTTTGTATTTTGTTCACTATACATACTCTGGGTGGTTTCCACTTTTGTTCTCTTGTTACATATTTTCACAGGTGGTTGTGAAGTTCACCTGAAACCATCTCAGTATATGTGTATTTTCCTAGTGTATATACTTTATTTCTTTGTTTCATTATTTGGTCACTTCACTATTGTATATCACTACTATTATGGCCGTACAGAATGTTTATGATGAGATGAGACATGATAGAAAATTGAGGATTGATACCTTATTTAGAGGGGAGAACAAATCTATAGATAGTTCCCTAAACCACAAATTTATCCAATTAGAACGTCTATTAGAGAAAGAAACTCGCAAATGGTGGGAAATTACATCCTTAGAACAGTATCTAGCTTACGATATTATCCCACGTGGTCTAAGAATAACAAAAATGCCAGCTTTTGGCCTAGAGGACAAATTACTAATGCAAGACTGGCATAATGCCAATGATGAGTGTTCAAAAAAATATATGACTGGTCTAATTAATTACCAAAAAAGATCTTTGAAATCATTAGAAGATGAAATCAATAAATTAGAGAATGAACTCTCCTTACATGTAGAGCTAAAAGCAGTAGAAAACAACTATATAATTTTAAAAGAGAAAATAAAGACTGTTGACGATAAAATCTCAAACACCAAGTCCACTAAGTTCAGGAGGGACCAGGAGGATTACCAAAAAGGCAATCAAAGAAATTGGCCCAGGCAAAAACTTGAACAGGGGCACTCTAGATACTCGCATAAAAATCAATTCAACTCTAGATCTCAAGACTCCCATCCAAAAAGATTAGACACTAGACGTTTTTCCAATTCTAAATCCAATTTCAACTCATTTTCTAAACCTCCATTTAGAAAAAACTCACATGAGAATGTTAACTCTACACAGTATCAAAAATACCCCACACGAGCAACAGGTAGTTATTCTCCCAATTACTCCAGATATTCTAAAAACAACCAGGAAGTTTTTTTAGGCAAGGAGCCAAACCAAAAACTAAATCCAACCCAGTTTTCCATACACACCCAAAACAGATTCCAGCATTTAAAATCTCCCACAAAGAAAAGACCACACCTGGAGGTGGAGGAGGAGGATCCTCCACTCCACCTCTCACACAGACAAAATTAAACCAATTTGAAGGTATTTTTAATCTTTCTGACATATCCCTTTCACCGCAAGAACTGTCATTATTAAAGAAAGGCTTAAATTTTGCCCCGTCCTCTAATTGTAATCCTTTCAACCTTTTTTTAGATAACCAGAAATTCCTAAGGAAATTAACATTAAAGAGATTCTTTAAAAATAAGGAAATGAACTCGATTAATTCAGAGCCATGTCCAAGTAATATCCCACTAGACTCAAATCCAGAGAATGAGGCACCTGATACGGGATTGAAAATCATACATACCTCTTTAAAACCTAAATCAAATTTTTTTCCATGGGCAGCTAAGGGGAAATTCCTGGAGGTGTTTAATGACCTGGTACAGGAGGATTTAAATAAAATTGTGGACAGTAAATTCAAACCCAATCTTACTAAAAAAGAAAAGCTAGCTCTAACCACACTTACAGAAAATCACAATTTGGTTATAAAAGAAGCTGACAAGGGAGGGGGGATTGTTATTATGAATAAAACTTATTATTTACAAGAAGCCTATAATATCTTACATGACGTCAACACTTATCAAATTTTGGACAAAAACCCTTCTTCTGAATTTTTGGCAGAATTACACACATTATTGACCACTGGTTTAAATAATAATATTATAAACCAGGATGAGTACAAATACATCTTTAATCCAAATTGCAAAGTGGCAGTTTTTTATTTTTTGCCAAAAATTCACAAGAACACCCAAAAACCCCCAGGACGTCCCATCATAAGTGGAATCAATTCCTTGTCATGCAAATTATCAGAATATGTGGATTTATTTTTACAGCCATATGTCCCATTACATGATACTTTTATCAAAGACACCAGGCATATTCTGCAAGATTTGCAATCTATGGAGTGGAAGTCCACCTACATTCTAGCGACAGCAGACATCACAGCCCTATACTCTAACATACCCCACGTGAAAGGTATTGCTTGTATTCAAGATGCCCTTAGATCTCCACAAGTTTTAGAGGATGCCCAGATTGAGTTTCTGGTGAGCTGTATTCAGTTCGTACTCGCCAAAAACTTCTTCTGGTTCAATGGTCAGTTTTTTCTTCAGCGATGTGGCGTCGCCATGGGAACAAAATTCGCCCCCAGTTTTGCCAACTTGTATGTGTCCCATTGGGAGCGCCAGCACATCAAGTTGGCGGACCCTGGTGGGGGTGGTTTGGTCCTGTGGCGGCGCTTCATCGACGATGTCCTGATTATCTGGGATGGGTCCACAGAAGACCTTGACTTATTTTTGGGTCAAGTAAATGACAATGAATATAATTTAAAATTCACTTCGATATCCAGTAACTCCAGTATTAATTTCTTGGATTTAACTATATATGTAGAACACAATAAATTAAAAACCAAGACGTATTTTAAACCCACAGACTGCAATACAGCCATCGATAACTCCAGTACTCACTATCCTCCATGGCTCTCTAACATTCCTAAGAGCCAATTCACCCGACTCAGAAGGAATTGTACAGACGACCATATGTTCCTAGAACAGTCTAAGATTGTACAACAAAGATACACTGACAAAGGGTATAATGTGAAAAAAATGGAGACATCGAAATCTGAAATACTAAATTTTGACAGATCATTGTTATTGACTAACAATAGTGAAGAGGGTCTGGAACTACTAACAGCTGAGCAAAAAATAAAAAATAGATTCAGATGGAAAAATAAAAATAAGGAGAAAAGTGATAATACAGACAAGGGAAAAAATAACAGCAATAAAATTAGCAAATTTGAATTTGCGTTTGTTACTCAATATAATTCCCAAGCTAGACAGGTAGAAAAAATTCTCAGGAAGCACTGGTACATCTTAAAGAGAGATGAGATCTTAAAAGATGTGTTACCAGACTTCCCTACAGTAATTTATAAAAAATCCAGCAATTTAAAAAACAAATTGGCACCCAGTCTATTACCTATCACTCCTTCTTACAATAACCTTTTCAAAACCCAAGTACAAGGGTTTTACAGCTGTGGCCATTGTTCTACTTGCACACACCTTAAAAGGAAAATCCAAGATTTCACTGGCACATACACGAAAAAAACATATAAAATAAAAAACCATATCCACTGTTCTTCTACTTTTGTAATTTATTTATTGCAATGCGGCTGTGGTGCCCAATATGTCGGACGTACATCCAGAAAGTTACACATCAGAACATTGGAACATCATAACAACATACGCAAAAATAAAATTGACCATAGTGTACCAAAACACTGCAATTCCTGCCCCTCATTCACCTGGAACACTCTGCAGGTTTATGGAATAGACTCGGTCCAACTAGGATGGAGAGGGGGTGATAAACTACAGGAATTAATTAGGAAGGAGGCCTGGTGGATTTTTAATCTAAATACCTTAAATATGGGGCTCAACCAAGAAATAGATCTACAGGGTCTCATCTAATCATCTTCTAAAAGGTTGTCTTTGCTGTCATAGTCTCTGTAATTGGATGCCAGGTTTTCTTTGTCTACACATGTATATACAATCTATATGTAAGTGCATAATAATTTGTTATTATATATTTTTTATATATATAATTTTATATATATATTCTTTTATATTTATAATTTAAAGATTTTTTCGAACCCTTATCTTGGTTCTATTTATTAATTCATTTATGGGAAGCTCTTTAATTAATTTAATTGACACCTATAGTTCCACATAATATAATATATGATGGGTTCAAATGACCCTCCAATTGAGTTTAACTCCTTCCACTTGTATAGTCTTTATTTTTATACTTAATTTTATTTTTATTCCTTGTCACAGTTCTATTCTCCCAACCCATTTGTAGAAAGTTCCTTAACTTACTAATTAACACTTACAGTTCCATACACATCAATAAAATAAAATAAAATATATTATGGGTATATATGACCCTTTAAGTAAGTCTTACTTTTTATTTTCACGTAAATAAGTTTATAATTTAATATTTCTGCATACCAATTGCTCATAAATGGGGCTACATGCCCTCCATCTGATCCTTATTAATTTTATTTTAATCTACACTTGCATATGGTTGTGTGTATATATATGTGTAATTTTCATTATGGAGTTAATTTTGTGTCTATGTACAGATATGTGTATCCATACTAGGATGTGGAGACATATCTAAAGTATTTGCTGTAATATTATGGGGAATTCTCCCACTCTATAAAAATCTGTAGCAAAATATGATCGGTTTTGTTCTCAGGCGTTTTTCGCCTTTCTATGCCTTTTGTCCCCTACAGGCAATGGTCTTTTCAGTTGACGCATGCGCGATTTTCACGCGCATGCGCATTACAACCCGGAACTGTTTGACAAGCTCTCTGCACTCCACGCTGGATTTCTGCGTTCCACAGTGAAACGCATGTTTGTTCACATGTGTATCGGATTAAGAAGAGGTTGCTGATGGGTATAAAAACCCATAGAAGTGGATCTACAACTATCCCTGAAGAAGTCCGACATCCAAATAGGACGAAACGCGTTGGATAACTCTACTTCTACGTACTTATATTGTTTTTATTTATTTTTATTTGTATTTGAATGCTGTATCTTCTCCCTATCTCTGGACTGTGGATACTCGATTATCATCACCAGGAGTTCCATATATGTATGGAGAGATGCCTGTTTTATGCTGCTAATTTGTAAGTGCAATGAATAAATGTGAATTTATATATTTATAAACAAACTTCACTATATTGCATTTTTTACATCCACATATATCGTGTTGGAGGACTTCTTTGCTCATCACACTACCCCTGAGAGGGTGAAAGGCCTGAATATTCGTTCGTTTGTGAGTGTATTTCTATCTCACTTTAAACACTACTTGGATTAACTTTTTTACGCTATGAAAGTGCTTTCTATTCTTACACAGATTCCATTTGAGGATATCTGACCTATACCAGGTTGTCCTTTTGTATTTTGTTCACTATACATACTCTGGGTGGTTTCCACTTTTGTTCTCTTGTTACATATTTTCACAGGTGGTTGTGAAGTTCACCTGAAACCATCTCAGTATATGTGTATTTTCCTAGTGTATATACTTTATTTCTTTGTTTCATTAAGGGGAGGAGATGTGTGGGATGTAACCATTGTGTGATTGGGTAATGTATAATTGTCTGTGGGCGTCTCCCTTGCATGGGGGAATTGCATAAAAGCAGAGTGTGTCTCATTAAACCAGAGTTCTACTTTACCCTCAATCTAGAGTCCTGTCTCTTATTGGGGGAATTGCTATATCACTACAAGGGATTGCTATGCTCTGCATGCTCCCTTGGATAATCACTTCTAAGCTCTTGTAAGAGCTTGTTCCTGCTTTACTCTCTTGGAGGAGAGGTTCACCCACCGGAACCTGGAGCCTTGTCGTAGGTCCAGGGTGGGTAGGAGACGGCGAGACCCCAACCAAGCTGCGGCGGTTCGTAAGGTCTACGGTTGTTGTGGTGTCTGGTGGAGCGCTTGGAGCCCTCTGTAAGCGCTAGGTTCATCCTTCAACGGAGGTACCCAGTCGGGGTCTGTTAACAGTTAAAAGATTAACAGGAGTTGGAGACCAGTTGCAGGAGAGGGCACAAGGAGAAGGCAAAAACCAAACACAGTACAGATAAAGGGGTAATCCAAAGGCAGGGTGAGACGAGAAGCAGAAGTCAGGGCTGGCAGCGGAGTATCGTAGTCAGTAAGGCAGGCAGAGATAAGAGTCCAGGAAATCAGTCAGCAGAGTAACAAAGATCCGGCAGGAAACATCAAACTAACAAAATTATCAGATACCAGGCATCAGGCAGAGCTGGCTTTTACAGCCTGCTATTTAGGAGACGCTTACCCTAATTGGTAAGGGGCTGCATGGTAGAGAACCTGACTGGGATGCTGGAGCTGTGAGTTCAAATCCAGCCAGGTCTCTTAAAGGGGTGGCCAAACTTTGCTATGTATCTTGCAAATAGATAGATACACTGTCACGGAAACACACAGAGACAAAATGTGCACATTTTAAGCTGTTTCCTACCTTTTGGGTGCAGGAAGGTGGCTTCCTTGGGATCCAGATGGCTAGCTCAGGCTGTTGGGAGGCAGACGATGTCCAGCTTCTAAACATTATAAGAGTCTTTATTAAAAGACCTGCAGTTTTGGAATAGTTTGGTTCCCTCTGTGGTGATGTTTCTTAATGATTTGCTTAGGCTAGCCGTAGCAACGTTCCGAATCTCGCGGGTGTGAACTATAGCCTCAGGAGCTGCTAGAGTTCACTCTCGTCACATGGACTACCAGAGCTTGGTACTGTCCCCACGCCCAGACAAAGGTAAGAAGGGAGGGGGAATATGAAAATTATAAAAAATAAAAAATAAAAAAAAAGCTGCATATATTTATCTGCCTTCCTACAGACTCATAACTCCCCACAAACACATAGAATGTACCCTTCATACACACACACACACACACACACCCCGTACCCCTTAAACAAACTGCCCCCCCCATACATACACTGACCCACACACTATGCACCCCTCTCACACAGTATGCACTCCTTTCACACACTTCACAACACATACATTGCACCCCTCACACATACTACAGCTTCTTCTATCCCTGCAGATCCCGGGTAAGTTGTCAAACGGTTCTTAAACTGTCTGACTACTTACCTTGGGAAGGCACCACGGCACTCATGGCACCATAACCAGAGAAGGATTTTTTTATGGAGCTTGTTTGTGTATACTGGGAGTAAGCAGTGCTTCTCTTTTCCCCCTTCCTCAGCCTCTCTCCCCTCTTGTCCCTTACTGCTCTCCTTTCCTGTCCGTAGAGCTCTCTCCTGCCCCAATGTCCTTTAGTGACCTCCCATGTACCTTAGTGATCTCCCCTGTCCCTTAGTGATATCCCTGCCCCCTTTCCCATAGTGCTCTCCTCTCCTGTCTCCAAGTGCTCTCTCCTACCCCCCCGTCCCTTGTGCTCCCCCTATCTCTTAGTGCCCTCTCCTCTTCCCCCCTCCCCCAAAGAGCTCTCCTCTGCCCCCTTAGTGGACTCCCCCCCTCACAGTCGTCTCTACTTTCCTCCCTACTCTCTTCTCTCCCCCTTTCCATTAGTGATCTCTCCTCTCCCCCTTTCCATTAGTGATCTCTCCTCTCCCCCTTAGTGGTCACTGCTCTCCTGTGCCCCCCCCCAGTCGTCTCTCCTCCCCTATTTCCATTAGTGGTCTCTCCCCTCCCCTTTAGTGGTCTCTCCTCTCCCCTCACCCTTAGTGGTCTCTTCTCACCTCCCCTCCCCTAGTGGTCTTTCCTCCACCCCCCACCCTTCCCTAGTGGTCTCTCTTCCACCCTCCTCCCTTAGTGGTCTCTCCTTACCCCCCACCCTCCCTCCCTTAGTGGTCTCTCCTCACCCCTCTCCCTCCCTTAGTGGTCTCTCCTTACCCCCTCCCTCCCTTAGTGGACTCTCCTCAGCCCCCCTCCCTCCCTTAGTGGTCTCTCCTCACCCCCATCCTCCCTTAGTGGTCTCTCCTCACCCCCTCTCTCCCTTAGTGGTCTCTCCTCACCCCCCTCCCCTCTCCCTTAGCGGTCACTCCTCCACCTCCCCCCCTCCCCCTCCCATGGTGGTCATGAAATTATCCAAATGTTGTTTTTAACTTTGTGGCAATCGGGTCCTGGGCCAGAACCCCGATATCATGACAACATATGGTTTCATATCAGATCCACACATTAATGGAAACATGGATTGAAGACATGAATTTACTGACGAATGGATTGTAGAAATGAAGGAAGATTAAGTTGTTAATCTCGTCTTACTCAGAGAATGCACATATATGTACATAATAAGAATCATGTGGACTTAGTCTGTTTTCTAGACCATGGGCATCCAATTTTGACCCTTCATTTTTGAACAACAATCTTTTTGTATCCAATGCTTGGTTTATAAGTGGCAAAGCAATATCTAAACAATTACAGGAGAGAGAAAAGAGTCTGTTCTTTACTCTGGTGCTGCAGTCAGCAAGATGTGACACTAATTAATCCAAGATATTTGCACTAATCTGAGAATTCCCGCTGGTGTTTATAATGCAGAACCTGGGTGCCAATGTAACCGCTTGCGGTTCCCTTATTTACCTCTATAATGTCTTAAAGCATAGAACTTAGCAGGGCTAACCATACAGATATCTTAGCCATAATGTTATATAGTTAGTAAGAGATCCTCTATTTAACATATGTAAATAATTGAGAATACAATATAAAATAAGGATTGTCTTGGAAGCAATAGTTTTGTCTTTTAGATATTTATTATATAAAAATATAAATATAGACATATAACATCCATTATAGCAGAGTTTATAAGATGAAATTAAATGCTTGCAAATATCATTAGTAGGTTAACATACCCTTCTGAACATGTCATCATGTCAGCCTCTCAGTCATTTTAAGATGGAGCAGCGTCTGTCTCCAAGTCTCTCCTCTGTTTCTTAACATTTTAAAAGTACACCTATTTATACCTTAAGTGTCGTAATTTTAGTGTCACCATTTTTCATATATGAAAACGTAGCTTGTCTACTTTAAATCAATTTAGGACCTCCCTTAATTTGGCAAAGATACAAGGCCATAACTAAAGGGTGTATACGTCATGGAAATTTTCCTGACTTAGTTCAAGATGGCATCTTAAAGTCTGAATAGCTTATCTGTTGTTTATACTAAGACGTAAGTGCACAGTCGTGGGAGATTCCCGGATTTGGGGAAGTTCCATTAACTTGGGGTTACCACAGTATATTGTGTACTGAAAGAGTCGTAGTATAGCCTTGAAACTTGTTTATGCGTTATTGTTATTGTAATTCGTCTGGGACAAAATGGCGCAAACATATTATGCACTGAGGTTATTGCTTAAAGAAACATCTATGAAAAACAATATGTTCCATTTCTAACACCTTGTCAGTTTGCAATATCTCTTAAAGACAAAGTACACAGTTTAAGAAATACAACATTTCATTCTAAAACTTGTAATATTTGCATTTGCCCATAACACCCTCTCCATTAAACTGTGGGCATTGTAGACCATTTCTTCCTTAAATTAGTGAACCAAAGTTCTCCAACAGTCTTTAGGTTTTTGTGCTCCCAGCATCTTTGATCATTGTTGTAACAGTAAAACATCCGTAGTGTGATCTTTGCCTGTAAAGGTGGTTGATTAAAATGAGCAAAGCTTTTGTCTAGGAAAGAATTGAAAAGAACACCAAGTTCCAGAGTAAGATATTCTTGGATGGATCCTGATACAAATTTTAATCCAAAGTTAAAAGTAGTAATTGTATTTGTAATCCAAAGTCTGTAAAGGCCTGTAGAATTTTACATTCCTTAGATACATTGCTGGAGGTTGTGTTTGTAGAATACCCGGGTATTTGTTGTAGAGTATAGGTTGTAGAGTCCAGCTTTCCAAATATTTGGCTAGAATTGGTTGCAGATTTTGAATCAGCATTATCTGTTATCACTGTGGTGATGGTGTTGGTATTTGTCTTTGTCTTTTGTTTTTTTATTTTGTTTTTTTCATGAAACATTTTTACACCGTTTATGATGTGTATAGATTGGATACTCTCCAATATTCTTTTACGGAATAAATTAATTGACAGCATTTCCAAGACATTGTCTTAAGTGACATGGATCCCATTATAGTAAATGTTATGTTGATACAGCAATCGAAGTGGATTCTCAAGAACGCCTCTTTTTGCTGTACTGGAATCTTTGTAACATCTCAGTGATAGACATCTCAATGACATCAGGTGCTGTTGTGCTAAAAATGTTAACAGGTAAAATCTGTGGAAAAATCTTTACATTTGTTATACTTTGTATAATAATGATAGATGAAATAGTAACATAGTTAATCTTTCTAGTGTTTTGTTTTAAATATAAAAACCCTTATATATGATTTAGAGATATAAGGATAATTTGAAGCAGCAAAGTATTTACCGCCTTTGTTCACAATGGTATGTAAAATTACATTCTCTTTAAATGATAAATATACTCTTTTATTCAAAATGTCTCAATATATTTAGAATAGTTGATAATTGGAAATATGACATTATTCATCTTTCTTTGTCCTGTTAGGGAGAAGACAACCTATTCCCTAAGTTACAATTAGTAAATATAATAACTATAGTTATTAGTGGCTTAAAATACCAGAAACACCCAAATATTGAATTTTATTTTTATTTTTTTTACCAAGATCTGACAGCCATTGTGGAAAGTCACGTTCGTAAGATTGGATGCTTAACAATGAGAATCTTAATTTTTTAAATATATTTACCAGCGGCTGTTGGGTGTAACTTAAGATGATTTGGATTTTTTATTATTTCTAAAAGTGAGTTAAGAAAGCACTTAGATGCAATATTGAAGGTATTTATATTTTAACTCTACCTTTGTATAGGTGGCTTTATGTACCTTTAACCATCACAAACCAAATAACAATTCCTTGGTATTTGAAAAACCGATAAAATATTTGATTACGTGTATTTTAATATATGTACATAGAGTGGTATGGATGTTGAATTTATATTGTTGACATCTTTTCACCAGTTTGCAATAGGTGACCTAAATGATCAATTTCCAAAATAATCATGTATATCACCTGGACGGGTTAATCCATAATACTCTTTTACTTTCCATTGACTGGCCTTAGCTCTGGCAGACTGAATATGTTTATCATTATAAATAAACTTTATGATAGTTGATGTAAAGTTTCTGTCTGTCTTTCAGTTACATTTTAACTGTTGAAGTACTTCACTTATATTAATTATACCACTCTGCAAACTTATACGGATAACGAGTAGTTTCTGATTTAATAAGAACAGTTCACATTTTCTTCTAAAGTTTAAACGTTATTGCAGTTGTTATTGTAATCATATGATCTTTAACTATCATGATTCAATTATTTATCTGGGTAATTAGCTGTTATGCTCTTATACTTTATCTAATATATTTGTTTGTAGGCCATACTGCAGCTGCATTTGGCATTTTAGCAATAATTTTCAATTGCGTTTCAGATATTCACAAAGTCTATCCACCTTTGTAATTAACACATTATGTGTTTTTTTTATACCATTAATTATAGTATTTGTATTATATTACACGTTGTCACTGACACATTTCTGATACAGGGAAACAAATAGCATGATTGCTTTAGTAATTATAATTTTTCTGTCCATGCACCACATTCCTGGAAGTCCAGAATATAGCAAAAATCCTTTGTCGTTTGATTCTATGGAGCCATTTAACGTTTTGATTGGTATAGTTATACCAAAAGAGCAAGGAGTACATCGGTAGATCACATCTGCAACAGAACCATGACAGATTCCTTGTTGTATCACTGTCTCTGTGTTTATGTTTACAGGAGTTCTTTGCTTTGCAAGTATGTAAATAATATGTAGAGCTTAAGAAAAGCTGCAAATCGTGCTTTAGTACAAGTGTCCCATGATGTCAGGTTTCTGATAGATTTTGCTGGCCTTTTATATTCCATTCTTTTGGCAGGGCATCTGCTCTTAGTAGGCCTGTGTTGTTATTATTTATTAATTGCATCAAGGTTTCTTTCGTTAATTGATATGTTTCTTCCGAATTCAAATTCATATGCCACCAAATGTCATTGTAAAGTTCATTGTTACAGAATATTGTTCCAGCATGGTTTTCACTCCAGTACGAAATCTATATTCCTCTTCTTCTGCTCCTTCCTATTAACCACGTTTTCTGAGTTGTAGGCAACAATCTGTGTCTTGTACTGTGAGGCGCTTTGATAGTCAATCAGGTTTTCTCAGTACCATGTTCCATCTTGAGAAACAGCTGGGTGTTGACAATTATCAGCCTTTATTTCTTTTTCCGGTCATCTTCTGTCTGGATAATAGCAATGTCCAGAATTAACATAGCACTTCTTTTCAGCATAAGAAGGCTGTTTGCGGTAGTCATTCAATGATAAACTATATGGCAAAGTCTTTTCTTACATCACCTTCATAGGTGCATCCAAAGTCTTTCACAAGCATCTGTCTCATCTTTTTCTGATTTCAGCATGCTTTGCCATCATCGTTGAGTCCATTATTAGGATTTGAAATAGTCCAGTCACATCTCTCTCATGTATAATCGGTTTTTGGAATGATCTCAATAGGTTACTTGTGAAATACCAGTGTATTCATTTCACTGTGAGCTGTGTCTCTCCTTTTGAGATGGTTCTTGGAGGCAGTCCTCACGATCAAAGAACTTGTATAATGTGCAGTCCAAGTCAGTTCAGGTGCTTCCTGCTTGTTAACATAATCCCAATGCAGTTTTAAAACGACAGCTAGGGTTGATGTTATGATAATGCTGCAGATTGTAAGAAGGAGACACCATAACCAATTTTCTAGCATCCTTTTGCTTGTATCTTTGCATTTCTTTCTTACTGTATAAGATAATTCAGGTTCAGTCTGTTTTCTCCAGTCTTTCTTATAATGATGTTGATGATTCATTTTTCATACATTCCATGTTCACTGGAATCTGTCTGTTCATCCTTCTCCTTCACATTTGCAGGTTCAGATGTCAGATCACGATTCAGTCTGTTACGTGGCTATGATTCTGGTGACTTTTCTGTCGTCCTCTATTTGTTTTATCTTGTCATCTTTAACAGCATTCACTGTGTCAGTCAGTGGTTCTGTGAACATCTTGGAAGTATTTAGCAGGTTGTAAAATATAAAAACTCACTGTTCTCTGTTGGCTCTGATTGTTCTCTGTAGTAAAAGTTCTCGCAGTCACCCTCTCCAGGACAAGCTGGCCAACAGTAGGAAATAGGTGGTGGTGCATGGTGAGGTGGGCTGGAAAAAAAAATTCCCTAAATTTCTCTTATAGAACCAATGGTTCTAAGCTCTCCCTGGTGCAGAAATATGTTTGTCAGTGAAAAACATGTAACATTTCATATGGTGTCTCACCATTTGTATCATCAGGTATGTTGTGAATGCTTATCTGTACCATAGGAATAAATAGATACCACTGTGTGGGGCAAGCAACTGGTAACTTGGTTAATAATCATTTAACCTCAGCATTTTCCCAGACCACAACCCCACTACTTTGGGGGTGGTTGGGGCACTGAAATCCCAAAGTAACCCAAATGTGGTTGCCCAGTTTTAGGTTTCCTTTGCAGTAACTGCAGGACCACCATCCAAATGGATGGTCCTGGGATTATCAAATGCATACTAAGGAAGTGAGACTAGAAAACGTGGCATCAGAGGTTGCACTTCGCACAGGATATATCCAAGTAAACCTGGTACATGCATCAACACATACAAAAACATAATTATAACCATGAGATGTTGGCAAACTTCCAATGTATAGTAATTCAAAAAGTACGTTAGATATTAATATTTCAATAAACAGTACATCAGTAATGTGGCAATAAGCAAATGCTTATGATTACTAAACACATGAATTACAGTATATCCCATATTGGACCATCAATATTCCTTTTCAGGAGTTAGTAGTAGATTACCTCTCTCTATAAGAGCTTGTCCTAGCCATGAAAAAGCTTTTGGGCAAGTCTATCTTTCCTCTATAGGAAGAACAACCAACATATTACCTTCAATGGTTATTATGTAATTAACCCCTCTAAACGATAGGAGTATTTATGTGGATACCAGGTGGATAAGGTCTGGATATCCTTGCAAGCATAAACTCTGCATCATGACTGAGAGATAGGGTATGCAATGTGATCCAGTGACCACAGACACATTGCATCAAAGTGCCTGTTGACGGCCAACTATATGAGGAGAGGGCCCATGCTTTGTTATAAGCATGTCCATACACGTATTACAATGCCAGGCTTTCAATTTGTTTCCACAAAGCAACATGCAGTTGTGGATATAAACACACGACGTAGCGTAAGAAAAACTATTTGAACACCAGACTGAGACTCGAGATCAGTGGACCAAAATAGATCAATGAAATCCTATCAATTAATATACTTTCAATATACTTTCTCTAAATTACTTTATCCTCTGTATTAACTATGAAATATTAAAGTTAAAACAATAACATTTAAAAGCCAACTTTTAGTGTGCATAGGAATTACAAGGCCGTCCGTAGCGTGAGATAAAGAACAGCTTTTTTAAAATCCGAATAGTCTGTGAACACAAAATGACCTTGCGCTGAATATTCACTTGCAGGGGAAAAAAACAAAACCTTTTTTTCTTTTCTTTAGTAAATTAATTATTTAATTAAACATAGTTAGAAACTCCCTCAAAGTCCCGATGACTTTGCAAGAAACATGTCGTCTTTAAATACTGGGTAAGTCTAATAAACAGTGAAATAGTATTTTTACCCTGTATATTATGTTGTCACAGCTATAATGTGCAGTATTACAAACTATTTTATAAGTGTTGTGCCAACTGTTCAATAAAAGCCAGTGGTCTTTAAAGCTCTGACCTCAATCGGTAAAGCAATATTGTAATGGTGTCCATTGCAATCTGCTGTCTTACTTGCTGCTCTCAAAAATTCTGAATATGTTCAGAGATTTCTTGGGCAATAATAAATCCCCAAAAAAACAACAACTTTGCATTTATGCTAAACTTGCCTGTTGTAAATGTACTCTGTATATTTCTTGACATAAGTACTTGTACTTAAATCTGTTTAACAAAGCTGTTTATATTGTGGTAAAATATATATATTTTTTATTATTATTATTTATTTTTAACATTGCCTAATTTTTAAAGATACCTGCATATTTAATGAAATATCCTTTATATGTCTTTAAGGCATAAATATCTGCAAATTAAGTTTATATACAAAATGCATGTTCTGGATGTTCCCACAATACCTCTTCTATTATTATATTTTTTATTTTATTTTATTTTATTTTAAGTGTGAAATCTGATTCCTCTTAGGATGAGCACCCCTCCTCAGCCCCCCAGTTTCAGAGGCCCCTTTGGAGGTGACCACAGAAAAGTATAGATTCTATAAAATAGATGTGAGGGGGCTTTGGACAGTAAAGTCACCTTAATTATACTTTTCATATTGCAGATATATGATATGCAATGTGATTTAATATAGCAGAGTATTATCACTTTCATTGACACTGAATTTTTTATGCATTCTTCTTTATGCATTATGATTTTTCTATTTTCTTAATTGTTAATGTCTGTTTAGAATATTGCAGGCTTTGCAATATCAAACTAATTTTGCATTATTATATTTACAATGCTCCTACAACTCATTATTATTATTATTGTTATTATTATTATTAAAATTAGCCTCCTTCAGTATTAGCACTATCTACCACTGGAATTATTGCAAGATACACCAATATGTGGTGGAACTGAATCTCCATATATGAGATTTGAAAACTGTATTTTTATTTCTACTCTGTGCCCTAATCTGTATTTATATACATAATTGCAGCAGCATATAGCTTTTAAATAAGCAATTATTTCACCCATCATGTGTGGTTGACTGTGGACTTTTTTTTAAACCTATTTTTTTTTTTTATAAATCCGTTTCTGGCAGAGAGAGCAGGCTGCTGAATGCTCTTATTGCCTGGTCTATATACATTTATTTATAAACAACATTGATATTTAATCTTATTTTATGTTTTATGAAAACCTAGTTTATGAAATTTACTGAGATTACATGTGTCTGATCTGATTACAGTCAGTAGTACAATATCATTGTTCTAATTTCCTTACTGCTAGCACTACAGGTACAGTGGGATAGTACCACTTATTTAAGTAAGCTTTCCCTTTTAAAATTGGTGGATTTTAATCCTGCCATTGCAATAGACTAAAGACTGTACCTGAGTAAGCAAAGTCATTATGTGCAGGAATTGTGCACTTTAAATAGTAGAATACTTATGCTATTCTAGTGAATTGGGCTGGCTGCTTAACACATCATTTGGTATCTTTTGGTCACATTTAAAGCTGTAAATGTATTTAACATTTTATTTAAATAAGCCTTTAATAAGTTCAGTTTAAAAGTTATCAGAGATCCTGTATAGTTACAATTTTATTTTGCCCTGATTTATCTTACATATATATTATTTTTAATCATTTTATAAATATTTATTTTTGCAGAGCATTTAGAGAAGCAAAGGGTGTATAACCACCTGTTGCCCTTTTTTTCTAGGAGGGTAGTATAATTTCAACTCTGTTAAGGAAAAAATATGAGCTAGTTATCATATATTATATAAAATATATGCTGCAGTGTACTGCATTGTACTGCACTGAATGTATTTAAAGCCATGTCTTTTCTCTTTATGGCTGTAAGTAATAATGTTGTTCATAATTTGGAATATAAACCAACAACTTCTCAATTCCTTGGAATGTTTACATGTCTCTATCTCCGCAACCTTGGCTGGAAATTCCAGACTCCAATAATAGTTATGCTGTTATAATTCCTGATTTTTAATGAACAGCTAGCGTAACTGACAATATGGAAATTATCGCTGTTTTATAAAACTTTTCATATATAGTGGACATTAGAATCCAGAATGCAGTAATGCAATAATTAAAAATCCTGTCTGTCTGTCGCTTATGTTTTCATTAAGCTACAATGCAATTTTCTTTGCATTCTTGGAATTAGACTTCAAAATCTATTAGTTATATAATAGCAAGTCATCGCTCTGTCTTATCACTTTTCTTTTGACAACATCTTGCATCAATCTTTTTCTTGCGCATGCATACCAAGCAGCTACAAAGAGAACATATCCCCCTGCCTGCAATCCACTGTCCTGGAACGAATCCTGGGCAATGCTGTGCTGGTGTATTAGGCATATCAGGGAGTTTACCAAATATGTATATTTGTTCTCTTATGATATTAATTAAGATCCGCAAAATTTCAGCATTGTATGCTGATTACAATGTACCTGGCACCTGAACTTAAAGTGCCTTGTACAAGTTCACATTAAAATCATCTCTCCATGATGAAGATCTCTCTCTCTGAGTCTGGGCTACAAATAGCTCATTAGATTATTGATATTTCAAGACTTGTGCCATGACAAAGTATTGTGTCTTCTCTTACGTGTAAGAGGTTACCTAGGTATTTATTATTTTTTATTTAACGCTTCCAAGTACAAGTCCCTTCGTGGTCGCCAACTGTAACCGCTTGCGGTTCCCTTATTTACCTCTATAATGTCTTAAAGCATAGAACTTAGCAGGGCTAACCATACAGATATCTTAGCCATAATGTTATATAGTTAGTAAGAGATCCTCTATTTAACATATGTAAATAATTGAGAATACAATATAAAATAAGGATTGTCTTGGAAGCAATAGTTTTGTCTTTTAGATATTTATTATATAAAAATATAAATATAGACATATAACATCCATTATAGCAGAGTTTATAAGATGAAATTAAATGCTTGCAAATATCATTAGTAGGTTAACATACCCTTCTGAACATGTCATCATGTCAGCCTCTCAGTCATTTTAAGATGGAGCAGCGTCTGTCTCCAAGTCTCTCCTCTGTTTCTTAACATTTTAAAAGTACACCTATTTATACCTTAAGTGTCGTAATTTTAGTGTCACCATTTTTCATATATGAAAACGTAGCTTGTCTACTTTAAATCAATTTAGGACCTCCCTTAATTTGGCAAAGATACAAGGCCATAACTAAAGGGTGTATACGTCATGGAAATTTTCCTGACTTAGTTCAAGATGGCATCTTAAAGTCTGAATAGCTTATCTGTTGTTTATACTAAGACGTAAGTGCACAGTCGTGGGAGATTCCCGGATTTGGGGAAGTTCCATTAACTTGGGGTTACCACAGTATATTGTGTACTGAAAGAGTCGTAGTATAGCCTTGAAACTTGTTTATGCGTTATTGTTATTGTAATTCGTCTGGGACAAAATGGCACAAACATATTATGCACTGAGGTTATTGCTTAAAGAAACATCTATGAAAAACAATATGTTCCATTTCTAACACCTTGTCAGTTTGCAATATCTCTTAAAGACAAAGTACACAGTTTAAGAAATACAACATTTCATTCTAAAACTTGTAATATTTGCATTTGCCCATAACACCAAGATGTAACCTACATAGAAACATAGAATGTGACGGCAGATAAGAACCACTCGGCCCATCTAGTCTGCCCAGTTTTCTAAATACTTTCACTAGTCCCTGGCCTTATCTTATAGCTAGGATAGCCTTATGCCTATCCCACGCATGCTTAAACTCCTTCACTGTTGGGGCGGAGCTTGACTACGCAGCGGAGTAGACGTGCTTTTGAGAGCTCCCGCGTCTAGTGCTGACAAACTGGGATTAATACCGAGCCCTCGTGACATACGACCGCTCACAGCACTAAACCTGATCTGGAGGCCCCGGTGAACCGCACAAGCCCTCACATGTGCTCCTACCTTACTGGACCAGTTACACAGACGCCCGGCCTGCACGAGACCGAGCTGTGGAGAAGCTGACTCTCTCCCAGCTCTCTGGCGCACACAGCGACACTCGCAAAACTGTCCCCCCCTCCTCTGGACCGGTGGGGGTTATCCTGGTCCCCGCTGGCCTACTCACCATCCCTCAAGATGGTGGATTGGCAGCCACATTGAGTACTCAGACAGTCACAGACCATGAAGCCGCGGCGCAGCAGAGCAAACGCAGACATGCCTGAATTAGCTTTTTGATTGCTTCTGGGCAAAAATTGAAGCCCGCTCTGCGGCAACACCAGCACCAGACCGGTATCATGAGAGGAGAGATCAGCGTGGGGTGAGAGGGTCCCACCATGCTGCAGATTTCCTACAAGCCACTAAATCTACTACGTCTAGCCCACCTGGGCTGAAGGCCAGCAGGATAAAGTTCCCACTGAATCGACCACAGGAGCTTCAGCCGTCCCTCTACAGGGAAAGACTTGGACTCCTTGCCGAGGACCTGAGTCTGTGGGTCAGGGATGCAGGGCTTCACTTCGACCTGGGAAGGGGAGGGCTCAGCACTCCTGTCTCACCTCACCTCAAACATGCCTCTCTCTACCGTGTAAACAAGGCATCGGCTGAACACAGACTTACAACCTTGGGCTGTGAGAGATGAAAAATGTATCTGACTACCCAACGACCTTCCGAACTGCCACATACCCAATAGCAATATCATTCGGCTCTGGCCCAGAACAAACTGCGCTGCTTAGATTCTTGTTATGTTAGTCATATAATTGATTTTCCACTCTACAGTTATAGGCTTCACTGAGGGGCCAGTGGCTATTTCACCTTAATAACTCAGCCTGTTCTGCAGCATTCATATTATGCCAATGGCAATGTTCTTCCCCTGCTTAGCTAGCTGCTCCAGGCATATTAACCTGTTTTCCGCCAATATAAAAGTGGCTGTATAATCAGTGACCTTATTTCAATAATCCTCATGTTCCTTGATACGGTATATGTTTTTTCTCCCACAATGTCATGTCATGATCTATAATGAAAATGTCACAAAAGTTCTTTTGCATGTTATGTATAATCTATGCCACAATAAAAACAAAGATTGGCAAAAAAAAACAAAAAAAAACTCCTTCACTGTGTTTACCACTACCACCAGTGGCATACACACAATCCATGGGGCCCCGGTGCCCCCACTCCCTCTCCCTCCCGACAGACACACATACATATATACACACATACATATATACATACATACACACACATACATACAGACCGACACACACACACACACAGGCACACACACATACATACAAACAGAAAGGCACACATACACACACGACACACATACATTCAAAGACACATACATACAGACAGACACACAAAGACAGGCACACACACACATACAGACAGGCACACATACAGGCAGACAGGCACACACACATACACAGACATGCACACATACATACATGCAGGCACATACATAAGACACACATACATGCAAAGACACCTACACAGATACATACAAACACACACAACACATACATACACACACAACACATACATACAAAGACACACACATACATATATACAGACAGACACACACACAAGACATACATACAAAGACACACACATACATACATACATACACACATACATAAGACACACATACATACAAAGACACATACACATACACACACAACACACACATACATAAAAAGCCCCATAACACATACATACAGACACACATACAAAGACACACACAAGACAAACATACAAAGACACACACAAGACAAACATACAAAGACAGATGCATACACACATACATACAGACACATACACACATACATACAGACACACATACATACAAACAGAAAGGCACACATACACACATACACACGACACACATACATTCAAAGACACATACATACAGACAGACACACAAAGACAGGCACACACACACATACAGACAGGCACACATACAGGCAGACAGGCACACACACATACACAGACATGCACACATACATACATGCAGACACATACATAAGACACACATACATGCAAATACACCTACACAGATACATACAAACACACACGACACATACAAACACACACGACACATACATACACACACAACACATACATACAAAGACCCATACACACATACATATATACAGACAGACACACACACAAGACATACATACAAAGACACACACATACATACAGACATACACACATACATAAGACACACATACATACAAAGACACATACACATACACACACGACACACACATACATAAAAAGCCCCATAACACATACATACAGACACACATACAGAGACACACACAAGACAAACATACAAAGACACACACAAGACAAACATACAAAGACACACACAAGACATACATACAAAGACACACACATACATACAGACATACACACATACATACAAAGACACATACACATACACACACGACACACACATACATAAAAAGCCCCATAACACATACATACAGACACACATACAGAGACACACACAAGACAAACATACAAAGACACACACAAGACAAACATACAAAGACACACACAAGACAAACATACAAAGACACATACATACACACATACATACAGACACATACACACATACATACATACACACATACACACACACAATACATACATACAGACAGACACACACACAAGACATACATACAAAGACGCATACATACACACACACAACACATACATACAAAGACCCATACACACATACATATATACAGACACACACGCAAGACATACATACAAAGACACACACATACATACAGACACATACACAAGACACACATACAAAGGCACACACATACATACAGACACATACACAAGATACACATACATACAAAGACACATACACACACGGCACACACACATACATTAAAATACACAACACATACATACAGACATACACACACACACACATACAAAGACGCACACACAAGACAAACATACAAAGACACATACACACATACAGACACACACACAAGACATACAAACAAACACACACACACACAATATTTTAGTCACCCTCCTGTTTCCTTCCTTTTAGGTGCAGGAGGGTGACATTCCCTGGGGTCCAGTGGTGGCCCAGGTTGATGGGAGTCAGAATTCCCTCTCTGACTCCCTCATCCTTCCTCCCGCACGGTCTGTGTGTTAGCTGGGAGGAGTGCGGTCACTTCCTCCCAGCTCTGTGATGTAACCACAGGGGGCCCGGTCGTGCTGTTAAAGTGCCCAGCGCAGACCAGGCCCCCTTACAATCCATATCAATCGGGTGGCCCTGACAGCATGGGCCACCCGATGGATCCCTTGGACGGCGGCCCTGGTGGTTTGCCGCGCAGGCCGGGGCTGCAAATGGTGATGATGGGTACCTGGTCGCAGGGGTCAGCAGGGCTGCCGGGCCCCCTGGAGTGCCGGGCCCGGTCGCAGGTGCGACCCCTGCAAATGTGGTATGTACGCCGCTGTCTACCACTTTAGCTGGAAGACTATTCCATGCATCCGTTACCCTCTCAGTAAAGTAATACTCCTTGATTATTTTTAAACCTTGCTGCTCTAATTTAAGAATATGTCCTCTTGTTGTGGTATTTTTTTCTTCTATTAAATATAGTCTCCTCCTTTACTGTGTGGATTCCTTTTATGTATTTAAATGTTTCTATCATATCCCCCCTGTCTCGTCTTTCCTCCAACCTCTCTGCAGCATAGACAAATATCATGAGTGGCACTTGTAATACAATATATGGACAAAAGTATTGGTACAGCTGACCATTACATAAGCAGGGATTTTTATGACATTGCATTCTAAATACATATACATTAATATGTAGTTGGTCCCCCCCTTGCATGTATAACTGTTTCCACACTATTGGGAAGGCTTTCCACACGACTTTGGAGTGTTGCTGTAAGGATTTTTGCTCATTCATCCAGTAGAGTATTTGTGAAGTCAGGCACTAATGTTAGATGACAACGCTTGACTCTCAATCTCCATTCCAGTTCATCCCAAAGGTGTTTGATGGGGTTTAAGTCAGGGCTCTGTGCAAATCATTCAAGTTCTTCCACAACAAATTCATGCAACCATGTATTATGCACCATGGTCTGGGGCACAGTCATGCTGGAATAGAAAATGACCTTCCCCAAACTGGTCCCACAGCATTGTTCAAAATGTATTGGTGAAATGAAACCTTAAGATTTCCCTTCACTGGAAGTAAGAAGCATAGCCTAACCCCTGAAAAACAGCCCCATATCATTATGCCTCCTCCATCAAACTTTACAGTTGGCACAAAGCTGTCAGGTAACTAATGTTCTTCTAGCATGCACAAAAGAATAAAAGTCCACTGCTCCAGAGTCCAGTGATCCAATACTTGGTGTTATACTTTGCGATGTGAGGCTTGCATGCAGATGCACAGCCATGGAAACCCATTCCATGAAGCTCCTGCCACAAAGCTTTTGTGCGGATATTAATGCCAGTGGAAGTTTGAAACTTCAGCTATGGAGTCAATAGAGCACTGGGGATATTAATGCCAGTGGAAGTTTGAAACTTCGGAGTCAATAGAGCACTGGGGATCTTTACGCACAGTTTGCCTCAGTACTTTGAGACCCTGCTCTATGACTTTATGTGGTCTTCCGCTTCATGGTTGAGTTGCTGCTGTTCCTAAACTTTCCAATAATACCACATACAGTTGACAGTGGAATATCTAGCAGGGATGAAATTTCACGAACTGACTTACTGCAAAGGTGGCATCCTATCACAGTACCAAGTTTGAATTCACTGAGCTCTTCAAAACAACTTATTTTTCCCCACAAATGTTTGCAAATGCAAAGTGCATGGGTAGAAGCTTGATTTTACACACCTATGGCAATAGGTTTCATTGGAACGCCTGCATGTACTGCTGATTTAGGTGTATCCTTGTGTTTTGATACCTGGGGAGTATCTCAATTGGATCGGACCTGTTCTGGATATCACATTTATTATTGCTCTCTTATGGACTGTTATATGGAAAAGGGTAATATGTACACTTACATATATAAACATACTTTAACACCCACATTATATTGCTATTGCTCCATTTTATTATAATTGCTAGCATTAAAAATTAAAGCTATATATAATCAGAAATGCACAAGACAAAAAAAAAATGTTTTATATTTTATTTCTGTTTTTACCATGTTCTTAGTGTATTAGCCCTAGCTTATACCAACTAAACCAATTTTGGAAAGTACACAATTACTGGACAATCTTGGTCACTGATTGAAGATTAAAAGCTGAAGCAATCATAAAACAGCTGGATCAAATGAAAACCTAATCAGCATTAAAAGAAATGATGATTTACACAGTAACCCCTGTGGTAAGGAGATTAGTAACAACCTGTTAGCGGCAAATGAATCCTTAACCCCTTAAGGACCAAACTTCTGGAATAAAATGGAATCATGACATGTCACACACGTCATGTGTCCTTAAGGGGTTAAAGGAACACTATAGTGTTAGGAATACAAACATGCATTCCTAACACTATATTGCTGGGATATAGGCTTAGGTCCTTGGACCCCCTTCTCTGGAGATTAAAGGTAGCTTTACTGACATTTCTCCATTGCTGTGCCGGTATTCAACATATCTCATAGGAAAGCATTCAGAGGCTACTGCGAATGCGTGGCAAAACAACACGCTGCGACAATCAGCATCTCCTCAAAGAGATGAATTGAATCAGTGTATCTCTATGTTCAGTGTATCTCTATGTTAATGCAGATAGTGGAGATGCTGAATGCCACTGCAGCACTGGACTAAGAAATACCTCTAGTGGCTGTCTGAGTGACTGCCACTAGAGGTGTTACTAGCCAGCAATGTGAACATTGCCTTTTCTCAGAAAAGGCTGTGTTTACAGTGCTAAGACTGCAGGGACATGCATTAGACACCAGAACCACGACATTACGCTTCAGTGGTTCTGTTGACTGTAGTGTCACAGCAGTGAGTTAAGTTAGGAAGAGTGTCTCTAAATACAACTTTATTTGTTCAGATAGAGAAAACACTGAATAGAAAAATAAAACATTGCTGTTTTGGAAAAATAAATTAATAAAGAAGAACTCTTGTAGTGTATTCAACCGTAAAAAAGGCTTTTTAATTGAAATAGATCACATTACCTACATTAATGTAGATGATAGGAGATTAATAATTAGACAGGGGAATAATATTTCTCACTAATAGATTGCTCATACAATGATTCTGATAAAAAAAAAAATTAGGGTACTTGGAGGCATCTATACCTCTATTTAGGCTGGAGTATTGAAACTAGAGTAGTTCTTTGGTCGCCTACAATGCCTATCTAGATACCGCAACTACCAGTGTGTACCTCGGCAGCCTATAACATGTTGAGAAAGCTGTTTTCCTTGATAACATAGGTACCCAACAGACAAATGAAGCATAGGCCAATAGAATACTGGATAGTTGGCCAGTCACTGGGTATTCCTTTACATAGAAACATAGAATGTGACGGCAGATAAGAACCATACGGCCCATCTAGTCTGCCCAATTTTCTAAAATCCTTCACTGTGTTAACCTCTACCACTTCAGCCGGAAGGCTATTCCATGCATCCACTACCCTCTCAGTAAAGTAATACTTCCTGGGAGGGCGGGGCCTGACCAGCATGGAAGACAGACGTGCCACTGCAGAGCTCCTCAGAAAATAGGGCAAAAAAACGACTTTTCAGCCCTAAAAGCTTGACGAATGGCAACCCAAATAGTCTCATCTGACCCACGAAAGGGCACTAAACCGACCTTGCAGCCTGCGAGCACTCTGAGGCCGGCTGGCAGACCGACTTGCGCCATGAGGCTTGGCGACCGTACAGCGGGAGAGGCGGCTGATCCCCCGGTCCGGTGCCACGAGATGCTGACACAGCGCAAGCAGGAACCCCGCTAATCCCCCCCTGGATCGTCGGGGGTGATCGCGGTCCACACGTGAGAGACAAATTGAGACCGTAGCGGGAGCGGAGGGGAAATGCACGGGGAAGTATGCAACACGACGCTGCACCCAACAAGGCGGGCGCCACGCATTCCCCCGAACCTACAGACCCACAGCATGGGACCCGGCAAAGACCAGAAGCAATCTTTGACAATTTCTGGCGCAAGCTGGAGGCCAAGCTGAAACCGACAGCCTCACCACAGATAAGCAAGAGTCATAAAAGCAACAAACTCGGCGCCACCACAAGGGCCGCCGAGCCACAACCCAAACAGAACAACATGGGCCTACCAAGAGCAGAAGGTAACCTGTAAACCTAAATCAAAAGCCAAACCAGCATCTCCCGTCAAAGGGGCATACAAAGCTGCTGTCCCAACTGCCCGACATCCTTCTGGGCTGGGAGCCCACCAGGGATTTACCCCATGCCGTCCATATACCCGTGGGGACACCTGGGACAGGGAGAACCCCGGGCCCCCGAGCCAACCACAGTGTCTGGGAGGCTCCATGGACACAAGGCAAGGGATCTCGCTAAGGCCCGGAGCCAGAGAGCCGGGAACACCCGAACGGAACGGCGAGACCACCATCACACGACAAGCCCCCCTTCCTCAAGAGGAAATCGCATACAAACCCCAGCCAGGAGAAGCAATACTGACCTGTGGACACTACCTCTTAGCAATGCCCCAAAATTGCGCCGCAGAGGGAAAAGCCATCCGCTCACAAGACACCTCACGAAAAGACATCAAGGACGTCGGCGGAGATACAAAACACTGCAAACCCTGCATTCATCCAGCAACCGACCGGGACAAGTAGGTCAGCCGTGAAAGACACATAGCACTACACACGAGACGCAGACACGGCTGAACCAGCGGACCTCCACAAAGGCAACGCTACCAAGTCCCCTACTCGCAGACTCCCAACGGAGCGGAGGAGCGGACACGGCACTAGCCACCTGGGTCCGGAGGGTCCTAAACATGAAGCTAGCGGGACTTTGGCAGTTAAGCTGTGGCAGCCTCCCATCGAAAGGCATCGGCTGAACAACCCACTGGGACACACACTAAACAGGCAAGATTTGCGGCATACACAGTTTGGATTTGGACTACTTATCTATGGACTCAATTCCCGTTACTTTCTAGTTTGTTGCAAAGCTCTCGGCTGGAGTATCTGCCGTTAAGCACAGGTCACATTCAATAAGCGAATGTCATGAATTCATCTACACAAACAATAGTGTAATACGTTCCTGTGTGCAGTAAAAATTTTATAGCATGTATACGTATCGTAGATACACCGTTAATCTGCATAACATAATCTGAAAGCCCTCAATTCCAGTCTATGCCCAATTTGCCTACACATAAGTAAGTTCCAGTCAATGCCTGTCACCTCACACTTCATTTAGGCGCTCAACTCGTTTTTGTTTTCTTTTATGTTAGTCTTTTGTTGGTTTTTATTTTTATTATTTTTTATTTTTTTTAATTATTTTTTATTTTATTATTTATTTATTTATTTTATTTTATTTATTTATTTTTTTTGTTTAGACTACCCCTACTCCATAACATAGTACTGCAAGCTATGGCTAGTTCACTGGGGCCAGTATTATACTATTTAAATGAGAGTGCAATGTTGAATGCCGTATATATTGTGCAGCTTGGAATCTCTGGCACAACTCAGTATGCATAGCCTGTTACTCATTTTGAGCCTAACCTGATATTAGCTACTGCCATACCAATGCTTAATATGTATTATCTCTCTAACTAGTACCTACTCAACTTTACTCTAGCAATTGTTAACTCATGTTTTATTAACTACCAAAAATGTGCACGTATTATCTGAATGTCCTAAATGTATTCCAATGCATGGCATGATCTCTAGCTCGTCAATTGCCTTTGGGGCATGACAAGCGTATGTGTAATGATGATATGCACAGCAAAAAAAAAAGTAATACTTCCTGATATTATTTTAAAACCTTTGCCCCTCTAATTTACCCTAATCTCTATCACAATCACCTCATTTTATCAGCAATCACACATTACTGTAGAATAGTTTTACTTTAAAAAAAAACAAAAAAAAAACTTTACGACTGAATGCACAAGAGTTCTATTTTATTCAATTATTTTTTTCTCTCTATCTGAACTAACAAAGCCGTGTTTAGAGACACTCTTCCTAACTAAACTCACTTCTGTGAAGGGCTCAGTTGTAGTCGGTGGGGTAATTTTCACTTATCTCTCCATTCTAGGGGTTACTATGTAAATCTTGATTATTTTGTACATAGTTTAATACATTGTAGCATTTTTAGAAGAGTGTAGTGTAACCCCTAGGCATTAGACTCCGCATTTATAATTTACTGTTAAAATAACATAAACAATATCTAAATGTAAAGATAAATATTCATTGGTTTGTCTAATATATATATATATATAAAATGTATATCAATATTTCCTGTGTTCGAATATAAATGTGCTAAGATTGAATACCTAATTTTTATTCTACAATGTAAAAAAGACTCACATTTTGACCCATACTAGTATTTAATACATTCAATTTGAAACCTAGAAATGTTAACACTTTGCAAACTGGTGTTAACAAGTATATATTCCATAAATAGTGTATCCATCACATGTACATGTCCCAAAGCACATGATTTACTTCTCAAGTATAGAAAATATATCTTCCATGCATTCTTCTCATAGTTCTTCACTTTGTCCTGCTGTCTTGGCCTCCTCCTTTAAAGCAAATAACAATGGAGAACCGGTTTCTAGTAAGGCAGGGTATGATGAGCAAGATGAATTTAATAGATACATCCCAAAAGTTGTCTAAAGAGAGGAACACAATCCAATTAAAATGGTTATATTCAATATAAATTTCAATTGCAATCAAACAATAGCATCTAAATTCATAATGAATAGCAAAACAGACCATTTTCTATCCATATGGAAAAATGAAAAACCAGTATATCTATGGATAAATAGTTATGAATGACATAAGCCTTGTATACGGAGTAAAGGCACCTAATAGACTATCACTATTTCAAATATTGTCTCATTATATAAATTAAATGATCACCAACTACTTTTAATACCACAAGAAGCATTACTACATAACTATAAATACTATTAAATGACTGATCAGAAGGCCTAATCAGAAGGATCTAACCAAAGCTGCAAAACAATATGTCATTCTACATATAAACATAAAGTCTTCTATGTGCAGACAATATGTACTGACAATATGGGCGGAAAGCTCTGAGCTGTGCTCGGCCACGCTACAAGTAGTAACCGTATGGAGGGGAGCCTGATGTTGCGCCCCCAGGGCCAGTGCGCCCTAAGGCAGCCGTCTTATGGTAGCGCCGGCCCTGAGTATGTAATATATATAATATTCTCTGGGGCTTTGCATTCATTTGACACACTTGCTCTTTCTAGAGCTAACTATCTATCTGCTATATAGCCATGTTCTGTGAATACATGTCATAAATCAAGACATACTTTATGCTAATTTTAATGTCTGCCTTTATCTATAAACATATATAATTATTTAAATTGATGCAGCTATGTGATGTAATTTTAATTATATTTAACATGAGACTGTCATACTGTTTTACTGTCGCCCAATAGTGGATTTTCTAAGACATATGCTGGTGTGTTAAATAAGGAGCAATCACCATGGAAACCAATGGAATGTTTCTCAACATTTAGCACTTTAGTCCAACACTGTTTTGCATTGATAAACATGGCCCTGTTTTTATATATTGTTTTTTACTGGCACACATCATTATTATTATTATTATTATTATTATTATTATTTCTGTTATACTTTGCTCACATATTCCAATTCTTTCAATGTCAATATATTTTTGGGGGAAAGTGTAGGTACAAATACAATGTGTTTCCAAGGTAAAATAAATAACTATCAAACTGTAGAAATAAAACCAACATAAAAATATAACGGCGTGTGCAGGCTACAACATAATTTGTTAATGCTATGTATAATGTAATAAACCATCATTTATGAGTTTAGACTAGAAATCATACTAGATTACTTATAATCTCATTGTCAACAGTACTGACCTTTCCATCTTTACAGAATGACAGAGTTTGAAACAATTCTTTACTTTTTTCTCCAGTCTGCTGATCTATACAAATTATTTGGCACCTGGTACATTTGCCTGACACCTAAAAAAAAAGTTAAAATATCAAAATAGGGTAAATAAACCAGGACAGGGAACACGTAAACTATACACAAAGCTGAGAACACAGGAAGCTGAAATAAAAACAAAATACAAACAGAAAAAGGAATGTATAACCACATAAAAGGAAATAAAACAGATATAGGACTATACAAAACAGGGCGATATAGATAGTGAGGTTTAACCCCTCCAAAAAAAAAGCAAAAGACTGCATCAAAACTGTAAAAGAATGCACAATAACAAAATAGTATTAAAGCCACAAACAGACTAATACAGGGACTAAGGTGGGGATTGTGTCAGTACAAGGACAGGCTTTTAAAGCCCTAACAGCTTTGACGTGTTTTAATGGTACTTAGAGAATAGGGACTATGAAATGAAGACATATGATAAAGGTAATGGAATTGTACTTGTCAGGATCCTATCCTGACAAACAAGACTTTTGTTCCGTTTATTCTGTTCCTTTAAAACCAATGTCCTGCACGGATTATATTTTACCACTAGTGGCCTCCCTTGTCTCTAGTTCTTGAAACTCACCTGCCTAGGTTTGATTACTTCAGCTACAAAAGGCTACACCCAACTCACCACATGGCCTTTATATTGAAGTTGTTGATTTGCCTGAAACACTTCAGATCCTGGCTCCTGTAAACTAACCTTCTTTGCTTTAAACCTGCCTTATTACCAACCTGCTCTATACTTGCCCAAACAACTCTGCATTCCTGCTATACTTACAAACCTGCTCCATACCAGCCCGAACAACTCTGCATTCCTGCTATACTTACAAACCTGCTCCATACCAGCCCGAACAACTCTGCATTCCTGCTATACTTACAAACCTGCTCCATACCAGCCCGAACAACTCTGCATTCCTGCTATACTTACAAACCTGCTCCATACCAGCCAGAACAACTCTGCATTCCTGCTAGACTTCCAAACCTGCAATATACCAACCTGAACTTCACAACTATCCAGCATTACCTTACCAGACAGATTTCTGCAAGCCTGATCCATACACGCTATCTGCTCCATACCTACCTGCATAACACCATTGTGGACTTTGCCTCAAAGGAATATTACATGGTGTTACTTTCCTGCCTCCTTTTCCTGTAAGATCAACAATAAGATAATCCTGTAATCCTGCAACTTTATTAGTCTGCTCTTTTCTGTTCTGTTTTATTTGTCCTTCTATTTAGCCTATACTTTAATCTATAGGTTTTCTTTATAATTTACTTACATTCCTGTTTATAGTCTATTTAGGGCATATTGCTTAAATCCCTTTAGTTCTGTTTTCTCTCTCTCTCGCTCTCTTTCCTATAATTTCAGTTCTAGGATTTCCTTTTGTTTCAATTATGTCAAAACTTACCAATGAAGCCTCTAATGTTAACGCTGGCCAAAGTCTACTATCTGACCAGCAGTTTGTGAATTTGTACGTTTTTTAGACTTCCGGAAATGGACCGACCGCTAACTCTGAAACTGTGGAACTGTTTTTGGTCATAAGATCTTGTATGCAGTAGGTCAAATTATGACCTCCATGGAAATTCCGAAACCCTGAACCGATCGGGTGATTTTTGAATATGTTGGTCCCCCAGATCGGGGCTATCAGGGCATATGCCTTTTGAGGGGATTCAATGGGTTTTAAGGTAATTTCTGGGTTTTGTTGAAATGTATGTTTTTTTGTGCCTGGAGATAATTGAGTTTAGTACAATCCTTGACTCAATTATCTCCCAAGCACAGGGGAAGGATTATCCTAGAAACATAGAATGCGACGGCAGATAAGAACCATTCGGTCCATCTAGTCTGCCCAATTTTCTAAAATACTTTCATTAGTCTCTTATATCTAAGATAGCCTTATGTCTATCCCATGCATGCTTAAACTCCTTTACTGTATTAACCTCTACCACTTCAGCCGGAAGGCTATTCCATGCATCCACTACCCTCTCAGTAAAGTAATACTTCCTGATATTATTTTTAAAGCTTTGCCCCTATAATTTAAGACTATGTCCTTTTGTTGTGGTAGTTTTTCTTCTTTTAAATATGGTCTCCTCCTTTACTTTGTTGATTCACTTTATGTATTTAAATGTTTCTATCATATCCCCCCTGTCTCGTCTTTCCTCCAAGCTATACATGTTAAGATCCTTTAACCATTCATGGTAAGTTTTATCCTGCAATCCATGAACCAGTTTAGTAGCCCTTCTCTGAACTCTCTCTAAAGTATCAATATCCTTCTGAAGATACGGTCTCCAGTACTGCGTACAATACTCCAACTGAGGTCTCACCAGTGTTCTGTACAATGGCATGAGCACTTTCCTCTTTGTACTGCTAATACCTCTCCCTATACAACCAAGCATTCTGCTAGCATTTCCTGCTGCTCTATTACATTGTCTGCCTACCTTTAAGTCATCAGAAATAATCACCCCTAAATCCCTTTCCTCAGATGTTGAGGTTAGGACTCTATCAAATATTCTGTACTCTGCCCTTGGGTTTTTACGTTCAAGATGCATTATCTTGCACTTATCCACATTAAATGTCAGTTGCCACAACTCTGACCATTTTTCTAGTTTACCTAAATCATTTGCCATTTGGCTTATCCTTACTGGGACATCAACCCTGTTACATATCTTAGTATCATCAGCAAAAATACATACCTTACCATCAAGACCTTCTGCAATATCACTAATAAAAATATTAAAGAGAATGGGTCCAAGTACAGATGGGTCCAAGTACAGATCCCTGAGGTATCCCACTGGTGACAAGCCCAAGCTTCGAATAATGTACTCCAACCCTCTGTTGCCTGTCACTCAGCCACTGCCTTACCCATTCAACAATATTGGAATCCAAACTTAAAGATTGCAATTTATTGATAAGCCTTCTATGTGCAACAGTGTCAAAATCCTTACTGAAAGCTAGGTAAGCAATGTCTACTGCACCATCCTGATCTATTATTTTAGTTACCTAATCAAAAAAATCAATAAGATTAGTTTGGCATGATCTCCCTGAAGTAAACCCATGTTGTTTCTGATCTTAAAATCCATGTATTTTTAGATGTTCAACAATCCTATCCTTTAACATTGTTTCTATTCCCCACTACTGAAGTAAGGCTTACTGGCCTATAGTTGCCTGACTCCTCCCTACTACCTTTCTTGTGAATGGGCACAACATTCGCTAACTTCCAATCTTCTGGGACTACTCCTGTTAACAATGATTGGTTAAATAAATCTGTTAATGGTTTTGCTAGTACACCACTAAGCTCTTTTAATAACTTTGGGTGTATTCCATCAGGTCCCATTGACTTATTTGTCTTTACTTTTGACAGTTGAAATAGAACCTCCTCCTCTGTAAACTCACATGTAATAAATGACTTATTTTTCATTTTTCCTAACTGAGGTCCCTTTCCTTCATTTTCCTCTGTAAATACTGAACAAACATATTAATTGAGGCAGTCAGCTAGACCTTTATCCTCATCTACATACCTCCCTTCTTTTGTTTTTAATCTAACTAATCCTTGTTTTACTTTCCTTTTCTCATTTATGTATCTAAAAAATGTTTTGTCTCCTTTTTTTTTTACTGACTGTGCTATTTTCTCTTCTGTGTGAGATTTGGAAGCTCTTAGAACTTGCTTAGCCTCTTTCTGCCTAATTTTATAGAGCATTCTGTCTTCCTCACTCTGGTTTTTTTTTATAATTACTAAATGCTAACTTTTAGTTTTTTACTATTTTGGCCACATCTGTGGAGTACCACAGTGGTTTATTGAATTTTTTGCTTTTACTGACAAGCCTAATGCAATTTTCTGTTGCCTTCAGCAGTGCCACTTCTAAATAATCCCATTTCTTTTGGACTCCATTTAAATTGCTCCAATCTGATAATGACTCCTATACACATATTCTAATTTTAGAAAAGTCTGTTTTTTTAATGTCTAAAACTTTTGTTTTTGTGTGGTGTGACTCAGTCACTGTTCTTATATTAAACCACATTGACTTATGATCACTGGATCCTAAACTTTCACCTACCGTAATATCTGATACCTAATCTCCATTTGTTAACACTAAATCTAGTATGGCCTCTTTACGAGTTGGCTCCTCAATGACTTGTTTTAGAGACAATCCCAGTAGGGAGTTTAGAATATGTGCGCTCCTGGCACAAGCAGCTAATTTTGTTTTCCAATTCAAATCAGGAAGATTAAAGTCACCCATGATGATAACTTCCCCCTTCATTGTCATTTTAGCTATTTCCTCAACTAGTAGATTATCTAACTCTTCTATTTGTCCTGGGGGCCTATAAATCACACCTACACGAGTTACTGTGTGATTACCAAATTCTATCGTAACCCAAACAAATTCTATGTTCGCCTCACTAACTTTTATTAGGCTAGATTTTATGCTATCCTTCACATACAGGGCCACCCCTCCCCCTTTCTTGCCTTCCCTGTCTTTTCTATATAAAGAGTACCCTGGTATTGCTATGTCCCAGTCATTCTTCTCATTATACCATGTCTCAGTAAAAGCGACTAAATCTACATTATCATTTGCCATTATTGCCACAAGTTCATTGATCTTATTGCCTAAACTGCGAGCATTTGTAGACATGACTCTAAGCTTGTCATTTTTTAACACACTTGCTAAAGGCACCTACTGTCCTTGTTTTGGGGGGCAATTGGATTGATGTTTTATCACCCTTTTGCCCCCCCCTCCTAGTATAAATACATCCTAGCAAAACCTCTGAACTGCTCACTGAGAACATTTGTTCCCTTTTGAGAAAGATGCAAACCATCTTTTTTTGTATAGTTTATTTCCATTCCAAACAGAGCTACCATGAGAAATAAAGCCAAATGCTTGCTCCCGACACCATTCACCAAGCCACAAGTTAAAGTCCCTAATACGCATCAGCCTGTCGTTCTGAATGTTATGCACAGGCAGAACTTCAGAGAATGACAGTGTGGAAGCAACCTGCCGTATATCATTGGCAAAAACACTAAAAACTTCCTTAACCTCTGAAACCTCATTGCAAGCCAAGTCATTTGTCCCTAGATGGACAAGTACATCCAATTCCCCTTCCTGCTTTGCTCGCTTAACAATATTACAAATACGTCTCCTGTCTCTGTGAGCATTAGCTCCGGGAAGACATCTCACAAGACCACCATTGTCCATCTCCACACCTCTTATGATGGAATCCCCCAACAATAACTGCTTTCTATTAGGCCTCACCATAGTTTCCAAGCCTGTCTCCACAACACCACTACATTCAGTGCCTGAGCCTGTCTCCACCACTACCCTCAGTCCTATTTTATGTGGGAGTGTCCTGGACTTGAGAGCCAATGTACTTACAGTATGCATTTTGGCATAGTCTCCTCTCAGGTCCAGTAGGGAATGCCCCTGGAATAGGTAACTGTAAACCCTGTGCATGGGGACTTGCATAGAAACTGGCCAGTTGGCCTGAATAAATTCATTCCTGTTGTACCTTTCATCTAGTCTAGACTGATGTTTGGGTATACGTCTGATTTGCTTGGTAAATTTACTTGGATGCTCTACGTCTTCTGGAGAATGTTAGAATCAACACCCGGACCCGAACTATAATCACTCAGCCTCTAGCAGTTCGAAAGAAAAGGAACAAACTGGTATCTCAAATACCAGCGTTCATTACAAACACTTTATGAATATATTACAAAATGACATAATGTTGCAGTTTTTATGTAAATAAAATAAAAAATAAAAAAAGCCCACATAATTAAGTTATGATTTTAAATATCACACTGTGACATTTTCCTTACTATGTAGGGGTTTGGATACTATAAGAACAAATAGCATGGTAGTATACCTTAAAATGCAAACAACCAATGAAAACATCAGCCCATTCTTCCTCTTCGAAGGGAATACTTCCATCAATGATTAGATTAGCTCGAAAACGTTTAATTAGCTCTTCAGTGCTTTTCATTTCTGTTTCTCCTCTAATGCAAAAAATAATAGAATGTTTGTCAGTTTGGAAAAAAAAAATAGATTTTAACAGCAAACAACACGTGTTCTAGCATGTAACACAAGAGATGTATGTTACACACATCCAGGCTATATTTGATAAATAGATGTTAACCTGATAGAGATAGGCTAACTTCTAACCTCGAGTGTGTTTTGATTATTGTATACACAGTTATATAATATGAAGCGTCGGAGATGTCACAGATATTTTTTTTTTTTTTAAATTGAGTTTACAGGTAACCTGGAGATATTATAAACACAAATAGAAATGTAAAAATATAAACGTATTAGGAAATCACCTTACAGATAGCTCTAAGCAGTTGATAAACAAACTGGATTGGAATAACATCTTCTAAACAGACTTAAAAAGTGGACAAAATATCCCTTTAAAGGGGATGACTAAGCAGTGGGTTGGAGAGACAGAGGGAAAATAACCTTTAAAAATTCAAATAGATGCTCCTATTTTGTGTCATACACTCCTCACATAAAAGTACAAATTTAGTGGTTATAAACTTGAGGTGTATGGTAGGTAAATGTCCAGTATAAAGTCTCTATAATGCAAAGTTCATAAAATGCAGATCAAGTAAATATGTTTCAATATCACAGCTGACACACTGTTACGTCTAATGCCCATTACTACTCCTAAAAAATAATAATATTTCTTATCTCAATGTTTGCCCAGAGCACTTCTGGTATAAATTCCAATACTGTCTCCCTGATAACATTCTTTGGGAGAGGTTGTAGGACGTCTGGCTAAACCATGCAGAGTTTTGGACTTTGAATAATTAACACATTGATGATCTGTTACATATTGTTCCCAGGACCAGTTTTAAATGTTGTCAACTACGTCTGACAGGGGTGAATATAAAATGTATATCCTGGTAGAGTTTTGTCATATTAAAGCCAAACCAGAAGAACGGAGGGGTTGTCAGGTTTAAACATATAATAGCGACCAAAATGTTTCTTTAATATAGCCATTGATTTCCTTTGTTTGGACAGTGGTGTACTGCAGAAATCCATATTCTGGTTTATACATTGGTTTTGTTAATCAATCAGTTATTCTTTTGTGCCATCCAATAAAACTGTAAATATTTACCTTAGTGCCATTTGCTGATTTAGGTGAAAAACACTGGCTCTATTTACAAGCAGGTACTGAGCTTCATTGACTAAGGAAAGTGAGGCTAACGGTACGTCTGAAAATCCTGAAAATAAAATTTCATATTAACTCTTTGATTGACAGAGGTCATTAGATTTTTTTCAATATTTTTATTTATCACTTGTTCCAAAAATGAAGGTATCAGAATAGCCAAAGGTTTAAGACATATATGCAAAGAAATATAATACATTGCAAAGCAGTAATGTGAAATGCATCAGGAACAAGGTTTTTTGTTAAATAATAGTAAAGAAGATACAAACAGACAGTTCATTTTAAATACAATGAAATTGTATCATTTGATTAGTTATGGTGTTTTTTCTAGCATATCTTGTTTAAAATCTAAGAAAGATGTATAATGAATTAAACTATTGAATACTTATTACAGAGACATGGTTTGACTGCACAGGGGCTGACACCAACCCACTTTTCCCTAATGCACATGCTTGTAAAGTCTTGACAGGTAGCTGGAGTTATTCCTAGGATGTGACTTGCAAAAAGCTATCCACTAATAATTGTGAAACTAATAAGTGAAACTATGTTCAGATAAGCGGTTTGGATAGGAGGTGGAAAATACGGTTTATTTTATGAAACATTAATCATCTGTGATGCACATTATTTGTTTTTGTGGAGTTTTTATAATTTCTAGATAAACAGCACAATTCACCTCTTCTCTACAGGTTCCCTTTATATTATTTTAGCCTGCTCTCTACAAAGTAATTTTAACTTGAGAAAACGATAACATTTATTTGAAACATGGAAAGCACAGCTAGCACATAAAAAAATAATAAATGGCAATACACCGACGCTGAGGGAATACTAATAAAGTAAAGAATATAAATTGACACTATTTAATGTGTAATTTACTCATTTTTCCTTTCGTAATTATTGTGGTATAAAAAGTATTCTAAAAGTTTATACTGTATGCCTTGTAATATTCCTGACATGGTCTTAAATATAAGCATAGCAGCAGATATAACATTTTCACATATAGTTAGTCAACTGGATAAAAGAAAATGTCCATTTATGAAATATCTTTGGGAGATAGAAGTGGCAGGGGCTGGCATTTATAGTCACAGGGCAGATGATTATGTACACAAGTTAGTCATTGCAGCATATTTCCATGGAGGGTAAAAACCAATGCCACAATGAAAGATGAGGTACGGTAACTTAGAATATGTGTTGCTTGGAGTTGGATGACATATGTCCCAGCATTTCAAATGGCGGTGTTGCCTCTGATCTCACTTGTTTTCTGACATTTTCTGTGATTGTATGATGTAAAAACACATTTAGAATAACCTGTGAAATTACTATCTTTTCACTGCCATTTTAGCGACGTTTGGCCGGATTGTTCCCTTCACAAACTGTATATTCTCTATGGTATGTCCTGCACAGGACAGGGACATCATCGCTCTGTGCTCTTCGTAACTCAGTGAACCAATGTCTTGCACCGGCTCCTCGGATGGACAGTACCGTAATGCAGAGAGCACAGTTTATCACCATCCTGAGCTCTCTGTGAGGCTGGTCATACCATAGAGAAAAAAATCCAGCGGGATGGATCATGTGACTGAAAGTGGCTAAAAGTGGCAAACATGGTGGGGAAAAGATAGGACTTTCACGAGTAGGGAAGCATTTTGCACAAAAACCTCACATTAACAACTTTTCAAAAAGAAACAAGGGTTCCTTTGGATACACGTTGAAATTATGTATTTTTTCCACAGCTGATTTTTAGGGGGCAGTAGTCCTTTTAATACAAATTACATGCATTATAAGCTTCTATAAAAGAAAGGTGATAAAGACTGTTCCTTAAAAAAACAAAACAAAAAAAAAAAAACAACAACAACCCGAGAGCCACTAAGCAGTCGGAGGCTCTCGGGTTGTGCTCTCTGGTCTCCACTAATTCAAGAAACCAACTTGTAAAACAGATATTACAAAGCACTATAAAATTAGCAAGTTACATACCTTTACGCTTTGTGTGTGCATATCTGTTGAAACTTGATGATTGCCTTATTAATTTACACTTGCGTTTAAGGAAATGAGACAGCCATTCGGTAACCTTCTCTCCACAATCATAAGTGTTCACTCTGTAATAGACAATCATGCTGTTTACCTTTTGCTTAGTAACCTTTTTAACAAATATATTCAGTATCGTTTCAGGCCGTCTCCTCCACCTCCTAACATATAGACAAACCATAAGGAAGAAGCACAAATGTAGTGGTGGATTTTTCTAGAACTCCAGAGATGTGAATGGGATTATTCAACTGACGTGTTTACCCGCATTTGGAATGTGTGTAGATAGCTCATCTTCTCCATATGTCCAAACCAAAATATAGGTTTATGGAAACATTCATGCTGCAATAACTATACTGGTTTCAAGCGAAACTAAACTTTTACAATGATGCTTACTAAGATTAATATTAGCAGAGGTATGAAATTTTTTACCAAGTGCTGTCTAACAATTCACAGGATTCCCATGATGCATCACTACACACCTAAGCCAGTGGGTATCTGATCCATGATTTCATCTACTTACAATACAAGAGACTCTTGTTTTAAAAAGAACAGTTTAAGATGACCTATTTATAAATCCCTTTTATCGATTACCTAAATAAAATTAAAGTATCTTACTGTGGCATGCAATATACACCCTGTTCCAAATTATTATGCAAATTCTATTTAAGTGTCACAAAGATTAAATATTTTGTTTTTCAGTTTAACTCATGGATGGCAATGTCTCAGGGCTCTTTTGATCACTGAAAAAGACACCTGTGATAATTAGATTGCCAGGTGAGCCCAATTTAAGGAAAAACTACTAAAGGAGGGTGTTCCACATTGTTAAGCAGAGCACCATTTTCATGCAACATGGGGAAGAAAAAGGATCTCTATGCTGCCGAAAAGAGTGAAATAGTTCAATGCTTTGGACGAGGTATGAAAACATTAGATATTTCACGAAAACGTAAGCGTGATCATCACACTATTAAGAGATTTGTGGCTGATTCAGAGCACAGACGGGTTTGTGCAGATAAAGGCACATTAAGGAAGATTTCTGCCAGATCCATGCATCGGATCAAGAGAGCAGCTGCTAAAATACCATTACATAGCAGCAAACATATATTTGAAGCTGCTGGTGCCTCTGGAGTCCCACGGACATCTTGGTGTAGAGTCCTCCAGAGTCTGGCAACTGTGCATAAACCTTCTATTCGGCCACCACTAACCAATGCTCACAAGCAGAAACGGCTGCATTGGGCAGAAAAATACATGAAGACTAATTTTCAAACAGTCCTGTTCACTGATGAGTGCCGTGCAACCATGGATGGTCCAGATGTATGGAGTAGTGGATAGTTGGTGGACGGCCACCCTGTTCCAACAAGGCTACGACGTCAGCAAGGCAGTGGTGGAGTCATGTTTTGGGCCGGAATCATGGGAAGAGAGCTGGTCGGCACCTTTAGGGTCCCCGCAGGTGTAAAGATGACCTCTGCAAAGTATGTGGAGTTTCTGACTGACCACTTTCTTCTCTGGTACAGAAGGAAGAGCTATGCTTTCCATAATAAAATCATCTTCGTGCATGACAATGCACCATCTCATTCTGCAAAGAATACCTCTGCATCAATGGCTGCTATGGGGATAAAATGAGAGAAAGTCATGGTGTGGCCTCCATCCTCCCCTGACCTCAATCCTATTGAGAACCTTTGGAGCATCCTCAAACAAAATATCTATGAGGGTGGGAGGCAGTTTACATCCAAACAGCAACTCTGGGAGGCTATTCTGACATCTTGCAAACAAATTCAAGCAGAAATGTCCAAAAACTCACAAGTTCAATGGATGCAAGACTTGTGAAGCTGCTATCAAATAAGGGGTCCTATGTTAAAATGTAACATGACCTGTTAAAATGTTGTTATAAGTTTGATTGAAATAGCTTTTGATTTCAGTAAATATACTGCAAACACAACAAATGACAATTTTCAGTTCTTTACAACCTATAAAGTGTTTTGAAACTTACTGTGCGTAATAATTTGGAACAGTGCATTGTAAGTTTTTTATGTTTAAAAAAAATACTGTTATCATTAGGAGGTTTGTTCAATAAAATTTGAATTGTGCTCTTAATAGTTGATAACATGAGAATGATGCTGACTGTTATTTACATAAATTATTTAGGTAAATGAGAAAAATATAATTTGCATAATAATTTGGAACAGGGTGTAAGCATGTTGAGCATAATAGCAGCCTGTGTGCTTCAGATGCATACTTGGCATATGTTTCAATAGGTAGATTACATTCGCTCATTTATCTTAATCACAAATACTGATACTATGCTGTACAATACTTAATGCTAATATGCTACATAGGTAATATTATGGTGTCAATAGATTCTCTGATTGATGTGTTTTAACATTTACATTGTACATTGGTTAGTCTTTTGTCACTAACTAGTGGTCTCTAAGTATCTCACATTAATATAAAAACACAAAACCGTTTATTACGATAACAAATGGATGGTATAAATCCAGAATGTATCTTTGAAAATGCATTTAATTTAGCACCAAAAGCCATAACATGGGTGACTGTTATGGTGATACAATTGAATGCTTTATTTGTTAAATATTTAAGGATTATGTAGAATTAAAGGTAACAGGATTTTTTTTGATCCACTTACCTATCACCGCAAACTTTATTTTGACAAAGTCGAGTTGTTAATTTGCTGTCATCTTTTAGAGGTATTTCTATGGCGGTCATCCCTAAAGATTCAAAGTAAGGCAAGTGAATTTAGTGTACATATTGTGATCCTTGTTAGTAGATAGCACGGTCCTCTAGGGCAAAAACATGCACAGTCCTTTTATTTTCATATAATTGAGGCACTTTATTTGTAAGTCCACACAGGAGACAGCGGCAAATGAAAACATAAATATAACAGGTTTCCCCTTTAAACAAAAACCTAGCTCGTCTGAGCACTGACTCACTTCAGGTTCCCTATCTCTCAGGGGTTAAACTAGAAAAAAAACAATATTTATTGGATTCACCAACCTAGTGTCTTTGTCCACTCTCAGCACTCCAGTGCTCCAAGCCAGCCTTGACTGCTTTTCTTTTGCACTCCTAGTGCTCCAAGCCAGCCTTGACTGCTTCCTTTTCTGCACTCCCAGTGCTCCAAGCCAGCACTCCCAGTGCCTCAAGCCAGCACTCCCAGTGCCTGGTCTCCTTGACTCACTTACTGGAGAGAACACCCTCTCTCCTACCTGCTTCCTGAGAGGAAGCCAGCAATCCCCTTCTACCTGCCTAGCAGGGAGTGGTTTATTCCCACTGCTACAGCTGATTATCTGCAGCTGAGCAGTGGGTTGGAGACAGTCCAAAAAACCCTGGCCTGGATCTATGTCTTCCATGAAAACCACTAAACTGTGGAGTGGAGCATTGGCCCACCCTTCTCTCCAAATGCTCCACCCCAGGGGCCCATAACTAAACAAAGCTTTGTGTTGTACAAAACACAAACTACATATACTCCCCCTGGGGTTAAATGGCTTCTCTGCCTTCACTTTATCACAACATATATATATATTACACTATAGTTCAGTTATATTTAAGTTTATTTGAGTAAAGTCTGTCTCCGTTTCTCTGAATTATTTTACCATATAGAGATGCTTAATATGCTTGCACTTGATAAATGATAATACTGAAGTTTGGTTTACATGTCAGGTTATACTATAATTAAATTACCATTCTCGACCCATTCCGATTGCATTAAGTAAAACCAAACCAGTGTTGCTAATTTAAATAATTAATGAGAGATTATTCATGAATAAAAATACAATAATGTTAATAATGTGTAAAGGGAAACTGTAGGCTAGGAATACTGCCACAGTACATAAAGGGTTTAAAACATTTTTGTTACTTATCTGAATCCAGCGCCGATGTTCCTCTACGCTGGTTCAGGCTCCACCTTCACTCCTCCACACCGGACGTAGGCCGACGTTGGGGTCCTAATGTGCATGAGCGGTGCAATTGCATTAGGACAACAAATGCTTTCCTAAGAGGTTTTAGGGAATGTTGGATGTCCCCGTGCATAGCATGAGTATGTCCAGCATCAGGTGACCAAAAACCATCTAACAACAGGTAGACAGTCACTAGAGGTGGAACAAGTGACGTGTACCTCCTTTTGGGAGGAATGTGTGTTCAAACAAGGTGCTAAAGTCAAAATATAAATGGTAGCAGCTCTAAAGACTTGTGTGGAAATATCTTCTTCTCCACACCCAAAAAGTTCAAAAGTTGTAAAGTGGTGTAAGTGAAAAACCTACACCTATAAGTGGAGCGCTAAATTATGGACGAGGTAAACTTACCCTGCATGGCTTAATAAAGATTGTGATAGGTAATATATGTAAGAGAGAATAAAATTACAATATAATGCAGATGGTACGTAAACAACAATGAGGTAAAACGGTGGTGAAATAGAAACACTCACAATTAAAGGACCACTATAGTGCCAGGAAAACAGACTTGTTTTCCTGGCACTATAGTGCCCTGAGGGTGCCCTCACCCTCAGGGTCCCACTCCCGTGGCGTGGAAGGGGTTAATGCCTTACTTTTTTTCCAGCGCCGGGCTCCCTCGGCGCTGTGACTCTCCTCCCTCTTCTGATGTCATCGTCTGAATTTGCATGCGCATTCAGCCAGTCTCATAGGAAAGCATTTTTCAATGCTTTCCTATGGACGCTGGCGTCTTCTCACTGTGAAAATCACAGTGAGAAGCACAGAAGCGCCTCTAGCGGCTGTCAATGAGACAGACACTAGAGGCTGGATAAAACCCATTAAGCTGAAGTGGTCTGGGTGCCTACTGTGGTCCTTTAAGGAAGCCTGTGTATAAATACTGGCTCCATAATAGAACTTGTATGCTTTTAAGGCTGTCAGTATATTTATACCGGCAGACATTTTGTGTTAAGACAGAAATTAAAAGTGTATACTGCAAGTCACCATCATAACAGAGGTGACTCCATTTTGTAACAGAATGTAAAGACAGACACAGAGTTTTTAATTTCTCTATAACTCTATTCATTCAAGTCTGAACTAAAGAATGTGACTTATATAAACATTTCGTAAAGATAAGGCATGATGTCTGCAGCAACCTCACATAAATAATTAATTTTACTTTCTAAAAACTAACTGAATCTTACAAAGTTACATTGTAAGGAAGGGTGAAATTAAGGTTGGGACATGTCACAAATCTAAATTTAAAGGTATACGATAGACACCAAGTCTGGCTGAAACCAAAGAAAACCTTTGAAGATGACAGCTTCTTTGATGGATAGTAGCCATAAAGATAACCCAGATGATGTCAAACGCATCACGAAATCAGTTTACCCATTATACAAAAAGGTAAATGGATATAGGAATGGTAAATGATCGGGTATTAGAATTATTGTAGTTGTAAAATTGCAATATAATATGATATCTTGCCTATGAGGATTGTAGCTAGCAGTGAAAGAGTTAATTCAGTGTGATTTGACTTTCAGCCAAAGTTTTTATTGCTTTATGCTGTGCTGCTGTGAGATGCTGTATTCTGTGTTAAGTTGATTTCAAAGTAAATTGTCCTGTTGTAAATCTTGTTTGAAAACTGCATACAGCTGTTGCATATAACTTGCTATTTAGCTGTCTATATTGTGTTAAAGCACTGCCATATTGTTTACTTATTGTGACAGTACAATCCGTTACTCCGTCAAGCATTCCCTTCTTCCCATAAAATAAAATCACCAAGTAATCCACAGAGTAATAAATCGCTGGTATCGCCGAATAATCCACACATGAGCCAAAGCTTAATGCTGGAACAAGACTTTACTGGAAGTAACAACAACAGGTATTCAAGCTACAGTTTATTTTATGCCCTGCTCCCATGCAAGGGAGGGACACACACGTTATCTACAGTAGCCAATAAAACAGAGGTTACAGCCCACACAAAATCCTCCCCTCTGCCTGTGATTCAATTATCTTATACCATAGAAGATGCAATTATCACAGGCAGGAAAATACAGTTTTTACAGCATATTCATAACTTCTAAAATATACATCACATTCACATAAAAAATATATATTCACAATCAATCCATTCAGGGGAACAACATATCAAATAATGGCATGAATCAGAGCAGGGGTTCAGAAATTAGTAAAGTATCTTTGGGGGCCTGGCTAGCAGCATGGCTATCTGGCCCAAACAGGTTTTACAGAGCCCTCTATCCTGGAGACAATGGGGGAAATAATCCAATTATATCCAGGGATAGAGGCAGACTCCATTGAGCTCATGTTACCAGTAAAACACAAAAGGATACAAAAATACATAACTCCTATCATACTGAATTGAACGGGCCAAATCTCCCAGGGTCCATAGTCACAGGGCAAGAGGCGGGCAAGCAGTCCTCTCCAGGCACAAGTGGCAAAGGGCACTTCGTCACAGTAATAAATCCATGAATAAAGTAGCAGGGAGGGAAAGTACCGAATGAATGGAGGGTGATTCTTCACACTTATGGTAAACCTAAATATCCACTGATTGTTACGCTTGTAACATATTATTAGTATTATTATTATTATTATTATTATTGTCACAATAAATTATATTTTTATAATTAATTTGTGATTAATGTGTGAAATAAAATCTTCTAATGAAACTTACTCTAGGATCTAGGAGAATTAAAATAGTGGGTAATGTTTTAGCTTTAATGCATTAATCGGGGAAACAGTGCCAATATATCCATTTTTGATATAATAAAAATTCTTAAATTAATTTTGATAATTTTTAAGAAAATATTATTTGTAATATTTATAACCCCATAAATATCATCCACACCCTCAATCTGCGGTATGGAGTATCTCAAAGAGAAATCATAAAAAGAGAGGGATCAATGTGCAGTCTGTTTGAAGTGGTATACAAGATGAATTAGGTAAAATGCTCACCTTTTTCAGAGCCTTGTAATCCCGGCTCTGAGGTATAATAGCTCGGTGGGAATTTGTGAGGGGATGGCACTACCCCAATGTAGATTCGATAGGCTCCAGAGTACTTCTTAAAATATATTTCAAATGTATTAATCTGTACAGTAATAACATATAGCATATAGTAAAATAAAAAGTATATAGATAAAAGAGTCCTGAAGTTGCAGAAATGCGTTTCACTCCTGTACAGCTTCCTCAGTCAACTGTGGGTCTGGTCCTGTGAATCTTTGATTTTTATGTGTCTTTTAGTCCTTCCCTCTTCAGTCACATGTGTTTGATTATTCAATAGCATAATCCTGAAAAAGTCTGTAGTGTTGATAATAAAGTGCAGCTGGGGTAATAGTGTGGATCATTGGCCATATTTGGTGCCATTTTTATCCTCTAATTTCATTGCTGGCTAGTGGTGGTTGGTGGAAATACATGTTCTGCCTGCTGTGGTGGGCGGAAGTGACGTCACGGATGTCCGTGAGCATCACCCGCCTACAACCATGCGTCATGATTCCACCTGAGCAACACCCTCAATCTGGCTGGTAGGGTTATGGCTATCTGGGAGGGGAGGCTGTCCGTCATACATGTTCGGAAAAGGCTAGGGGCAGGGCCCTGCCTCCCTGATATGCTCAAAGGAACCTTATTCGCCATATTAGTAGTGGGAAACAGGAAGTGCAAAAAAACAAAAGGGAGAAAAAGAAAAAGAGTGTGCATAAATGGGATGTAGTGAATAGTAATACATAAATAAATAGAAGTATACATGACTGTTTGTATTAACGTAATACATATATATATAACTTTATAAGCGGTTTAATAATATTGTGTACAGATAGGTATAATGCTTTTGATTAAGGTACAAATTTGGAGAATTGGAGATTGATTAACTAAAATTTGATATATCTTAAAAGGTTTTATTAAAGAGAGTGTATAAAGACAATAATCATACTGAATCATACATATTAAAAATTGGTGGCAAGTGTTAAAGTGCTGATCTTTAAGTGCTATGTAGTAGAGTTAAATAAAATGGCATAATTCAAAGTCGATGTTCAAACCTCGGGGCTGTAAGGTCCTGAGGCTGAACATCAACTTCATCTCGCTTTGTCCCAGATAATTGTTCAAGATTCCTCCTCGCCAATTTTTCTTAACGTTCTGAATACCCATAAATGTAAGTCCTCTAGGGTCACTGTTGTGTTTGGTTTTGAAGTGCTGGGATACACTGTGTCCCTCATATTCTTTTTATAATAATTCTTACATGTTTCTCCTTAAGTTTGTGCAAATTGCGCTTAGTGCGTCCCACATATTTCAAGCCACAAGGGCATTCTAATAGATATATTACATGTGTAAAATGGCATGTTATTAGTTCCTTTATATTCAATTCTTCATTGTTAGTGGAGTTTTTAAATTTGGAGATTTTTTATTTTTTATTCTTTTTACTACTGCACGCCAAACATGTGCCGCAACCATAGAAACCTTTACCCATATCTAGAAAAGTAGGGTCTCGTTCTTTTTTTTAATATCATTTTTAACTAAAAGCCTATTTAAATTGGGGGCACCTCTAAAGATTACTTTGAGTTTGTCGAGAAGGAGCTGGGACAATAGGGGATCTTGTTTTAAAATGAGCTAATGTTTATTAAAAAAAATATATTTTTAATGCTACATTATTGTAGCTGTAATTGCATATAATAGCTACGTCTTTCCCTTTCTCTTTTTCGGTTCTGTGTTTTTCCTGCAGCAGAGTATGCCTTGGTATCTGTAGAACATCTGTTAAGTGGCCTTCCAGTACTTCCTCCTTATAGATCTGTTTTAATATATGTGTTTGTTCCTTAAACATCCTTGTCATCTGTACGGTTTCTTTTAATGTGGAAGAGTTGGGATTTAGGTATACTGTTAAGCCATGGTGAGAAGTGGCAGCTTGAAGTATGGATAAAACTGATGACGTCTACGTCCTTGAAGTGAGTTTTTGTTTTCAGTTGGTTGTTGTCTATAAAAATTTCAAGATCTAAAAACGTAACAGTTTTCTTGCTAAAATTGATAGTTAAAATGATGCCCTATTCGTTGTGGTTTAGCTGGTCTAAACAAATATTCAAAGTGTCCTCTGTGCCCTTCTGTCACGATTCGGGGAACCCAACACGCTAACACACACACAGACACACACACAGAAAGTGTGCAGTACCGGACCTTAGAGTGGCCGGGCTAAGCACACACAGAATAGTCAGGAGATAAGCAGAGTAAGGGGAACTAGAAAACAGAATAACGAGAAACAAGCCGAGGTCAAAGGGTAGGAGAAAGTCACAAAGTCAGTATAACAAGCCAGAGAGTACGTAACCAGAAAGCACACGTTCAGTATCAATACATAAAGCAAAGACCACAACAGGGCACTGAGAGGCAGGAAAGGTAAGTATAAATATCCTAGCCTTAATTCTGATTGGATAACTTCCAATCAGAATTAACAAACACACGTGGGGGGTATCTATACCCCCCACTGTGATTTTTGTACTGTCGCTTTAACGCCGGGTCACGTGAGTGACCCCGGCGTACTGATATGGGTGCCGGCTCCCAGCGTGCAGCGTTAGACATGCTGCCGCTGGGGGGAGGAGGAGGAGAGGACGCGAGCGGTGTGTCAAGAGGAGAGGACGCCACTCGCCGAACGGTAAGCGGAGCCCTGACACCTTCCAAATAAAAAACAGGTTGTTAATGTAATGGTGATAGGTCACCATGGTCTGATTGTAGATGTTGGCGTTCCCAATCTGTCAAACATTTTGGCATAGCTGGGTGTGAATCTGGTGCCCATTGCCGTTCCACGAGCCTGTACAAAGAAAGTGCCATCATACCAAAAATAATTGCTGGTTAAGATTAATTTAATAGCCTCCATTACAAAGTCAATTTGCTCTGATTTAAAAATACGGGATTCCTCTAAAAAGAATTTGTCTGGTGAGCAACCTTTTTCATGTGAAATAATAGGGTATAAGGCAATTACGTCGGCAGTAACTAAGAAATAGTCTTCCTTCCAATCTAGTGCAGTTATGTGTCTTAGAAAACTGCCGGTGTCTTTCAGGTAACTCAGGACTTTCTGGACAATCGGTTGTAAGCATCAACGTATTCTGATGACCAACAAGATATGGAGTTGATGTCCCAGACTATTAATCTTCCAGGTGTTCAGAATTCTTATGGACTTTTGGGAGATAGTAAAATACCGGGACTTTTGGATACTGTATGTTTAAATATCCAAATTCCTTTTTACTTAAAATTCCTTTTTCTAGACTTCTATTTAAAAGATTAAAAAATGTAGTTTGTATTTCTGATGTTGGGTTTGATTTTAATTTTGTGTAAGTGGTTTCGTCTCCCAACTATTTTAGGGATTCTGTATGGTAGTCTGTGATATTTAAAATTACTATTCCTCCTCCCTTATCCGCGGGTTTAATTATAATTTGATTATCTTTTTGAAGTTTCTTTAGAGTTTTATATTCATCTTATTTTAAGTTTTGTTGATATTGATTTGCCTTTTTCAATTTATTGTCTGTCATTACCATTTTTTCAAAGGTTGCCATCTCACCAGAAACCAATTTTTTGGGAAAAAAGAGTAGATACATTTTAAGAGTTGTGTGTACATATTAGTTGTGACAGAACCATCTGTCTGTGGATTGTGTTTATTCTCCCTCCGTTCGTCTGTTTGTTCAGTTATTTCCTTGCCCGTACAGTCCCCGTGTGTTCCCTTGTTATTTCCCGAAAGACGCACGAAGGCACGACCACTGGGAAGCTGGCGTGTGCCGCAGATTGACCTCCCCGTAGCTAGCGTGTGCCGTCAAATGAACACCCAGTAGCTGCGGTTCACCGCAGCTTAATTTACTGTTACCGGTTGGTCGCGGTTACCCATGGCAGCCAGCGGTGTTCAGCCCAGCCTCAGTGAACTAAAAGCGGACACTTTTACTCGCCTTCCCTGCTTCTAGCTATGGTCGTATTACCGAACGCCGGAGCAGACGGGACTTTGTATTTAGTGAATGTTGTACCCAGATAAGCTATGCCATGGAGCCTATTCGTGTAATAAAAGACTTTGGCTCCATGGCAATTGAACTGTATGTGTGTATCTGAGCGCCATTCAGTAATAATGTGCGCTCAGACCTAAGCTATCTGGGGATGTGTTACATGTATATGTTTTATGTATCATTGGTGACATTGAGTATTTTATTGCATTTCCCTCTCCTGTTGTCACCTCGTGGGTAATGGCGATTTGCCTCTGTCCTGGAAGATAATTGAATTACTTCCCAATTATCCCCAGGACAGAGAGGAGGGAACGCAGTGTATCCTTGTATGTCTGTCATTGATACGTGTCTGTCCCTTGTCACAGTCTCCCAACTGGTCCCCTAGGGGAGTGTCCACAAGATGGGAGACCTGCATAAATACTGGGCAGGTAGCCCTCAATAAACCAGAATCCTGTTTTACCCTCAATACGGAGCTTGGTCTCATGATTGGGGGGATTGCTACTGTGGTGTATTCTTTTGCCTGTTCCAGGAGAGAAGGTTTTTGTATGTTTCCCATTCAGTGGGTTTGAGTGTTCGTGAGCTGCTGTTCCTTTGTAAAGGTGAATCCCTAAATCGGTATTAACCCTCACTACACCGGGTTATACCGTAACATTCGTCATTTCTGTTTAGAGTTGAATTATTCATTATTGGATTTTTTTGGAAGTATTTTTTTTAGGCATAGATTGCATTTAAATTTATTCAAATCTACATATGTTGAGATTTTTTGTAGGTATGAATTTTAGGCCTTTTTGTAGTAGTTTGATCTGGGTTGTGTTTAAAGTGGAAGAGGTTAAGTTAAAGATTCCTGCTTCTCTTTCAATTTCCTTTTGTGTTTTTAGAGGTTGTGTCTGTCTTTTTTTCCTTCTCTGTATGTCCAGTCCTCCTTTAGTTCCCCTTCCTTTATACTTCTTCTTCTCTTGTTTGTGGATTTTTGGTAAGGGAGAGATTTGTGCTTTTCTTTTTCTCAAGCTCCAAAAATCCTCTTCACGGGAGTTCCTGCCAATAGTGGAGAGTAGTGGAGATATGGGAAGGTCTTCTTGTGTTGTATGTGTGGTGAGTCTGGGGATGGGTTTAGGAATTGTTTTATTTGTCACTCTGTCACACTTTCCTCCTATAAGTATTTCTAGGGGGGCTCACCCTATGTCTTTGATTAGCATGCGGTTTAGTTTTTTTGTTCTGTGTATCTGTTATTTTTATTTCTGCCAAATGTTCTCACTTCATTTCATCTGTAGTCATTTTTGTCTTGCGTATATTTTTTTCTATTGAACCATGAGGTGTCCTGATTCTGCCTGACCACACCCTCCTTCTGGCTGGTAGGGGTATGGCTACCTGGGAGGGTAGTCCATCATACACGTTCGATGAAGGATAAGGGCCCAGCTGCACTTTATTATCAACACTACAGACTTTTTCAGGATTATGTTATTGGATAATCAAACACATGTGACTAAAGGGGAACGGACTAAAGGACATATAAAAATCAAATATTCACAGGACCAGACCCACAGCTGATCGAGGAAGCTCTACAGGAGTTTTATCTATATAACTATATGTTTTTACTGTACTAATAAATACATGTTAAATATATTTTAAGAAGTCCTCTGGAGTCTATCGAATCTACATTGGGGTAGTGCCATCCCCTCACAAACTGGCACCAAACAATTTTACCTCAGAGCCGGGATTACAAGGCTCTGAAAAAGGTGAGCATTTTACCTATTTCATCTTTTATACCACTTCAAACAGACTGCACATTGATCCCTCTCTTTTTATGTTTTCTCTTTGAGATACTCCATACCGCGGATTGAGGGTGTGATGCTGCCTTAAATGCCTACAAGCTCTATTACGGAGCCAGTATTTATACACAGGCTCCCTTAAATGTAAGTGTTCCTATTTCACCACTGTTTTATCTCATTGTTGTTTACGTACCATCTGCACTATATTGTATTTTTATTCTCTCTTACATATATTACCTATCACAGTCGTTATTACGCCACGCGAGGTAAGTTTACCTCATCCATAATTTAGCGCTCCACTTAAAGTTGTAGGTTTTTCACTTAGACCACTTTACAACTTTTAGCCACTAGAAGTGGAGTTAACCTTGCAATGTAATTTTTGCAGTTTCTCAATAACTGCAAAAATTACCATTGCAGGGTTAAACTGACAGGAACACTGCACCCAGATCACTTAAATGAGATGTAGTGATCTGGGTGCCCATTGTGTCTTTTTAATGGTCATCAAATAATGTGTTAGCGGTGTTAATTGAATTTCGGTGGTTTTCTATGACTAACCAAAAGTCAGTAGTCCTACAACACAGACTATAAATAGCCATCTATTCGTTATAACAAGATAGCCAGAGAAGCCTTTCATTGTATGCACTCTGCAAGATTTAATTTGGACATTTTAGGTATTCAATACTTTTGGGAACTCAAACCTTTCACATACTTCTTCATAAACTTAACTTCTCCTCTGCCAAGCTCCTGTAATAAATTTGGTCATTATGGGACCAAACACAAAATCTGTGCATTATCCTAATAGATGGAGAGAAAAAACCTATCTAAAAACATGTATTTCTCCAAACTGTCAGTCAATTCTTCGATATATACTCTATGCCAAAGAATAGACTGACAAGGGAGAGCAGAAAAGACCTCCCATAGGTGATCCTCCTACTTTCCATACACAGCATGCACTATGGTAACTCTCTAGCTGACTCTGCTAGCACAGGCTAGGGAGTATAGGTACAGAATTAAATCACAGATGAGGTTTGCCCTGCTTAGGGAAATCCCCCAAACAGAGCAAATCCCTGGAAACTGCCCATGAAGCTTTGGAGGATCAGAGGTGGTGTGAAAAGAAGAGCAACACCAATGTTCTACACCAGTGAACATGGCGGTACTGAATTGGTGCTGAGGTCAGATGCAAACTGAGGGGGAAATCCACCCCAGGTGACAAGCAGCAGGGGTCTCTCTCTCTCGCCTTAGCTGGAACCTGTCAGTGGCATGTTGCTTGTGGTGATGCCACGTGGCAGCTGCATGCTCTGCCACCAACCTAAAACTGGATGTGGTGCTGGTGTCCTCTGTACTCTTGCAGGAACTGGTCATCCCAGTCCTGGCAGCAGTACAGAGAAGCAAAGATCTGGGAACTCTGTGTACAGAGATACTGATTCCAGCAGCACCCCACTGTAACCAGGGATGAGGTTCCATTCCAGCTCTACCCAGGTGGAGAAAAAATAAGTAAAAAATTAAATATTTACATTTGACTATTTATTAAAATAAAATAAGGTGTCAGCATATGAGTCTGTGTGTTTGTGCATGAGGATGTGTTTATGTGTATCAGGGTGTGTGTTCATAAATCTATATTCTTGTAATTTTCTTCTTCTTTAAATTCTTTATTTATGTCGTGCATGGATTGACAAACAGATTTGCACAGCCACAATAGCTGGTGCAATCTTATCAATAAACAATAGTGAACAACAGTGTGGCTTTATGTACAGTGCACATTTTCTTTTTTTTAAACAGTGGAGGATTATCTTATGAGCTGGAAATATATGTCTAGATTGCGCATCTATTGCATATTTACCATAGGATGTACTGTCTAGACTGAAAGTAAATTATAGCAAAAGAAATAAGAAATAGATTGAAATACACCACAAGTAAAACATTTTCTCGGCATTCGTGATGTGGTGGAATCTCGGTAAAAATAAATTTAGTAGGCCGAGATTACCACGTGGCATGTGTACGTGCATATGCTGACGTATCGATCAGTTGGTTGCACGAGGCAAGATACGATCAGTAGTGTACGGAGCATGTGCAAGAATACAGGATGTAGTATTCCCCCTCCTCCATTGTGCTGGACAAGCCATGCGGTCAAGCAGGAAGTTAATTCTTATTTGTATTGATTGGTCAAGAGAATGTGCGGGTGGAGCTTAATATGGGAGGAGTTATGTGCCTATATAAGGAGCCTGCACTATTGTCCGGGACTCAGAACTTGTGGTATTTTGGTGACGCTAGTCCCTCTGAGTCCCGATCGGTGATCCAATAAAGAATCTCTTCCTTCCTGAAGAAACCTGTGTCCATCTCTCTGTGCTTGGCTTCCGTCAGTTTCTCCAGTATCATTTGGTGCATTGGCCGGGAAGCTCATCGTTCAACGGTAGCTGAGAGGCAGAGGCGTGAGACGGTCTATCTTTGCCCACGTTCTCTACGGCTGCACCCCTGAACTTCTGCGTGGACCTCCCTTCGTCTCGGCGCCACTGGTCTGTTGTCCAGGAGATCATCGGCCTCTACGTGAGAAGTGCTGGGGTGTCCCCGTCGATGAGTGTGAACTCAGGTTCAGGAACGAGGAGGTAAGACAACTGCTGTTTTAGACGGCAGAACCCACTAGGGGTATACCGATTGTGCGGTAGGCCCAAAGGGGTTTGAATCTGTGTATCTGCCCCCTCTGTCGGAGGGAAGGAGCGAAGGCGCACCGCTCGATCGAACGCTCTTTAGTCAGACCGTTTGATTCTGTTAGTCAGGCGGGGCTCTGGTGTAAATAGCCCTAGCCGGACACCGGTGTCTTGTCTAGACTAGCGTTCTAGGGTGTATATTTTGTTCGCTAGGTCGGAGGGACCGGGAGACTAAGCGGCGTCTGTGTAAATTCGGTTCGCTAGCTCTCAACCTATCTGGGCTAAGTGGGAAGGCGTGTAAATTTGGAACCCACTAGACTTTTGATAGTGCGACTAAGAGGCGTCTGTGTAAATTCGGTCCTCTAGCTCGCTATATATGGTGATTGGGCAGCGTGGCTAACCAAAACGTATGTAGATTGTTTTTAGGTAGTCCATTCAAGGTACTGGCCAATAGTTTAGTTGGGAATTGTAAATGTGATAAAGATTGTTTAGTAAAGTGTATATCTTGTTAGATAGCGCAAGCTCAGCCGTCTAGCGAGAGTGTTAATAGTGTGTTGCTGTATCATAGTGCACGGTACCATAACCCTGTATATTTACTGACACTGTATATAAGTACTAATCATTGTCGTCCATTGCATGTTTAACACCATAACCACTAATAATTGTATTGTGACCTTAACTTGTGCTTTGACCTATGCTAACCGTACTGTAACCGCTATTTGTAAAAGACGATGTTACTGGGGTGTGTTATAGACGGGTAATTCATATATAGAGAATTATAGCGTGGGTGACTGTATAGTTACGCCAAAGGGCATAATATTGATTATTTAGTGACTGGTGTAACAGCTGTGTGTGTACGGGAATTCCCTGAGTGTTTATTGTGTTATTGTATACGTTTCACTTGGTAACCGTACCACGTGGTGCTGTTGCCAGAGGAAACGGGTGTGACTGTTGAATAGTACGTGTGTATAGTATTCGTTGTCGACGACGTTCCATTGTTAAGTATGGGTGCGTCGCAGTCAACGATTCCGGATCCCTTAGGTTGTATGGTGAAGAATTTTAAAAAGGGATTCAAAACTTGTGATTTTGGGGTTAAAATGTCTCCTGTACGTTTGGTCACTTTGTGTACTAGGGAGTGGCCTACTTTGGTTGCGGCATGGCCGCCACGTGGCAGTTTGGATCCAACTCTGGTACAGCGCTTACACGTGGCTGTATCGGGTAGGCCTGAACTTTACGGCCAGTTTCCTTATATTGATTGTTGGAGACAGGCCGTAGATGACTCGCCAAAATGGCTCCAGACATGCCACGAGGAGCAATGTCGCCTCATGGTAGCTAGGAATTGTTCGTCCACTAGGACTGGTGTTAGGCCAATTTTGGACACGCCCCCTGAGTCCGAGATCCCTTTGCCGCCCCCTTACTTTCCGTTAAGAGGAAGTGACGCAAATGCAGGAAGTCCTGCAACCCTCCCCTCATTACCCTCATCCACTTCCGCTTCCTCCTCCAGTACAGGATCCACCCCCCCTCGTACTAAATCTCCCCTTCCGGAATCAGAACGAACCCCCATTAAAAACGAATATCCTGATTTGGCGCCACTTCAGACTTCCGGTCAAGCTTCATCTAGCTCGGCTCGAAGTGTTTTATTTACAACCTTTTCCCAAAACCAAGCTCCCACATCCCCATACCCTATTTCTCCCCGACTGGAACCTATGACTGACGCCCCTCCACGTAGCCCCATACAGACCCGACAGTTGACCGGTGCCCAACAATTAAAACACTATCAGATGCCTCTTCGTCTGAATCCTGGGCCAGCCTATATCGATGCCGCAGGCCAAATGGCACATGCTGACCCAGTCTTTGTATATGTCCCATTCACGACAACCGATCTCTTAAATTGGAAGACCCACAATTCCTCGTATACTGAGAAACCACAAGCTATGACTGATCTGTTCACCTCAATAGTACAGACACATAACCCGACATGGGCTGATTGCCAGCAGTTATTAATGACTTTATTCAACAATGAGGAAAGGACAAGAATTAATCAAGCGGCCATTAAAGCACTAGAGGATAAAGCCCGTACTTTAAACCAAGCCAATCCATCAGCATGGGCCGCAACACATTATCCCAACACCGATCCCGATTGGAATGTAAATGGTGCTGATATGGTTCAACTCAGAGCCTATAGAGACGCTATAATTGCTGGCATGAAAGCCGGAGGAAAGAAAGCCATTAACATGTCGAAGACAGTTGAGGTGATTCAGAAAAGTGATGAAGCGCCCAGTGTCTTTTATGACCGATTATTGGAGGCATACCGCTTGTATACCCCCTTTAATCCGGAAGACGCAGACAATTCCCGAATGGTGAACTCCGCCTTTGTCAGCCAAGCTTACGGAGATATTAAGCGCAAGCTACAAAAGTTAGAAGGGTTTGCAGGTATGTCCATCACCCAACTAATGGAGGTAGCGAATAAGGTATACATGAATAGGGAAACAGAAAGTAAGAAAGAGGAAGAGCGCAAGATGCGTAGAAAGGCAGACATGCTAGCGGTAGCGATCGCAGGCGTAGATAGACGGGGCCCAGATAGAGGCGATAGTAGATGGAATGAGGAACCTCTAAGTAGAAATCAGTGCGCATACTGTAGGGAAGAAGGGCATTGGAGAAATGAGTGTCCTCGAAGAGAACAGTGTGAGAAAGACAGACCTAGGATAGGTTATGGAAACTTTAGAGGCAGAGCGAGAGGTAGAGGAGGCCCCGGAGGGAGTAATGGTAATAGAGGGAGTAATGGGAACAGAGGAAGTGTTAGGGAAGACAGGTATTTTCCAGCAGCGCAAAGGTCCCGCGATAGAGAAGGTAGGGACTTTGTAGGATTGGCTGACACGGTCATGGAGGACTATTGATACCGACCGGGCTCCATCCCCCTTGGTCGAGCGGAGCCTATGGTCGATGTATCAATAGGGGGAAAAAGGAGTGCGTTCATGATCGACACTGGTGCTGAACATTCAGTGGTGACTAATCTAGTTGCTCCTCCATCTGGAAGGACTATTACTGTAATAGGAGCAACTGGAAGAAGTGCTGAAAAACCGGTTCTTAAAAGTCGACTCTGTACATTGGGAGGCCACGTAGTAAAACATCAATTCCTTTATATGCCTGAATGTCCAGTCCAATTGCTGGGACGTGATATGCTATCAAAATTACAAGCGCAGATTACGTTCCTACCAAATGGAACAACATCCTTAAAGTTTAATGGACCTTCAGGTATCATGACATTATCCGTACCAAAGGAAGAAGAGTGGCGACTTTATACAGCGTTGACTAGCCAAAACCCTAGGAGTGATGAGACATTATTTAACATACCAGGAGTTTGGGCAGAGAACAACCCACCAGGACTGGCCCGCAATATTCCACCTATAAAAATTGAACTAAAACTTGGGGTTTATCCAGTGAGCCTAAGACAATACCACATCCCGCAGAAGGCTAAGAAGAACATCCAATCCTATCTGGATAAGTTCATACGGTATGGTATCCTAAAATTCTGTACTTCCCCCTGGAACACCCCATTGCTGCCTGTTCAAAAGCCCGGTACAGATGAGTATCGACCTGTGCAGGACTTGAGAGCAGTCAATGATGCGGTTGTTAGTATACATCCAGTTGTACCCAATCCATATAACCTGCTTGCCTTAATTCCGGGCGGGGCTACTTACTTTACAGTCTTAGACCTCAAAGATGCCTTCTTTTGCCTCCGAATTGCCGCAGAAAGTCAATGTATTTTCGCTTTCCAATGGGAGAACGCTGTAACGGGCTCAAAACGCCAAATGACTTGGACAAGACTGCCCCAAGGGTTTAAAAATTCACCTACCCTATTTGGTTCAGCCCTAAGTCAAGATCTACTGGATTTCGAGTCCATCCCAGGAGAGTGTGTATTGTTACAATATGTAGATGACTTGTTGATAGCAGCAGTTACAAAAGAAATCTGTCAGCAAGCAACGCACGATCTACTACACATTCTCTGGAAGGCAGGATACAAGGTGTCTAGAAAGAAGGCTCAGTTGTGTTTGCCAACTGTCAAATATCTGGGATTCCATATCTCTGAAGGTCAAAGAATTATGGGGCCAGAGAGAAAGGAAGCTGTCTGCCAAATACCGATACCCAAGAATAGAAGACAAGTGCGAGAATTCTTGGGGGCAGCAGGCTTCTGTAGGATATGGATTCCCAGCTACGCGATACTGGCAAAACCTCTGTATGCAGCTATCAAAGGTACAGAGCACGACCCCTTCTTATGGACTCAAGAACAACAAACGGCATTTGAAGATGTGAAGAAGGCTTTGATGAGTGCCCCAGCATTAGGTCTACCTGATCACACACGACCATTCTACCTGTATGTACATGAGCAAAGAAGAATGGCTGTGGGAGTATTGACACAGTACTTGGGATCATGGCAAAGACCTGTTGCCTACATGTCTAAGCAATTGGATGCAGTGGCCAGCGGACTTCCACCTTGTCTAAGAGCCGTAGCTGCAGCCGCCCTGCTAGTAGCTGAAGCCGATAAACTCACTCTGGGTCAAGAACTTTATGTACGAGTCCCACATGCAGTACAGACGTTGTTGGATTACAAAGGAAATCATTGGTTTAGTAACAGCCGTATGACCAAGTATCAAGCAATGTTGTGTGAAAACCCAAGAGTGCATTTAGAGACTGTAAATACCTTAAATCCAGCTACCCTTTTTCCACAACCTACTGAAAGTCAACATGATTGTTTGGAAGTAATGGATGAAGTATTCTCAAGTAGACCAGATCTTCGTGATTTTCCCATCCAGAACCCCGATGTTCAATATTATACCGACGGCAGTAGTTATGTGAAAGAAGGGATCCGCTATGCAGGATATGCAGTAACAACAATAGACAAGGTGATAGAAGCTCGGCCACTGGCGAAAGGAACATCAGCACAAAAGGCAGAATTGATAGCACTGACACGAGCGTTACAATTGGCTGAAGGTTTAAGAGTGAACATCTACACGGACTCCAAATATGCGTTTTTAACCACTCATGCCCACGGAGCTTTGTATAAAGAAAGAGGACTACTGAATTCAGAAGGCAAAGAAATCAAATACGCAGCTGAAATCCTACAACTATTGGAAGCAGTGTGGGAGCCGAAAGAAGTCGGTATCATACATTGTCGAGCGCATCTGAGAGGAGATGGTGATGTAACCAAGGGAAATCGGATGGCAGATAGTGCAGCTAAGCGTGCTGCTGAATCAGGAAGACAGGAGTATGTGGGGCATATAGCTGCTCTTATACCAACTCCACTGTCTCAATGGACTCCAGTTTATACAGCTCAAGAAGAGGAGTGGTTAAAGACTGAACCAGGAAAGTATTTGGAGAACAAGTGGTATCAGCTAGAAGATGGAAGAATAGTCATACCAGCATCACTAGCGGTAGAAATTGTCCAAAATTATCACAACGGGACACATTCTGGGAGAGACAGTACTGAAGAATCTCTCAGAAAACATTTCTACATACCAAGATTGTCCAACTTGACTCAGGCCATTGTACGAAGATGTGTAACGTGTGCTAAAAATAATGCAAGACAAGGACCAGTAAAGCCACCAGGAGTCCAGTTTATGGGGGGACTCCCCATGTCCGATCTACAAATAGACTTTACAGTGATGCCTAAATCGGGTGGACATCGTTACCTGCTGGTAATTGTGTGCACCTATTCAGGCTGGGTAGAAGCATGTCCTACTCGTACAGAGAAAGCAGGAGAAGTTGTGAGATTCCTGCTACGAGAAATAATACCCCGATATGGACTACCCTGTTCTATAGGATCGGACAATGGTCCAGCTTTTGTTCATCAGTGCCTACAACAACTGACTCATATGCTTGGTATAAAGTGGAGGCTTCATACTGCATATAGACCCCAGAGCTCTGGTAAGGTAGAGAGAATGAATAGAACTATTAAGAACCAGTTGGCTAAAATGTGTCAGGAAACCCAACTTAAGTGGAACGTTCTCTTACCCATAGCTCTATTGCGAATCCGCAGTATCCCTACCAGAAGGATGGGCCTCTCTCCTTTTGAAATCATGTATGGGCGACCACCTCCCGTACTTGGTAACTTAAGGGGGGATTTGAGTCAGTTGGGAGAAGGAATTACCCGGCAGCAGGTTGTAGAGTTGGGTAAGACTATGGAGGAGGTACAGAAATGGGTACAAGATAGATTACCTGTGAATATTTATCCCCCTGTTCATAGTTATCATCCAGGAGATCAAGTGTGGATTAAAGAGTGGAATAATGTACCGTTAGGGCCCAAGTGGAGAGGTCCTTATGTTGTTCTTTTGTCTACCCCTACAGCGATAAAAGTAGCCGAAGTGACTCCGTGGATACATCACTCCAGGGTTAAACCGGCAGCAGTCGATTCTTGGCAAGTTATAGCAGATCCAGAGAATCCCTGCAAGATCCGGTTAAAACGCACTACTCAGTCGGAGTAACGAGGAATTATTGTGGATTACAAATTTTATTATTTTTGGGATTTGGTGCGTGAGTGAGAAGGCCATAATAAAGCCTGTCCGCTTACCGACATATAGTTTATAAGCCAGGGAAAGTCTCGAAGGGACTCCTGTGAAGACGAGCAGAACTCCATTCCCTGCAGCCCTTACATCCTGGAAGCTGAGGTGCCTTCGCACGGACGAAGACTGAGGATGACGGCGAAAGATGTGTTGATGATAGTGTTTATTTATGTGTATTTTTATATTCAGGAAGGTAGAGGTACCGACACTCCTAGCTGTGAGGTATGCATTAAGACTACAAGAACAGGTAACCATATTTCCCAAACCCTAATTTGGCATTCACAATACGAGTGTAAAGGAGATGTATCGAGATGTAGATACCTAAATATAGACTATAGTGTGTGCCATTTAGGAGTAGGAGAACCTAAGTGCTTCAGTCCAGAGTATCAACCCCGTACAGTTTGGTTGACTCTCAGGAATGGAGATCCTCAGGGGACCCTAATTAATAAGACGGTGTTAGAATCCGTACATTCTTCGGGTGTTCTGCTATTTGATGCGTGTAAAGCGATATCAAGTGGTAGAAAGCCGTGGAATGTATGTGGGGATCTTAGATGGGAGAGGACGTATGGGTCTAATGATAAATATATTTGTCCCAGTAGTAAAAATAAATATGTGAGTCCTAGATGCCCAAATAAAGACTATAACTTTTGCCCATATTGGTCTTGTGTGGGGTGGGCAACTTGGGGACAGACAGTAGACAAAGACATGATAGTGACTAAGTTGCCTACCAGCCCATATTGTAAGTCTATGGAATGCAATCCCATCCATATACTTATAAATAACCCCGATAAATTCTTAGACAAATATGGCAATTTATTTGGGTTTCAGATATACGGGACGGGTTTAGATCCTGGGACAGTATTGTTTATAGGGATAGAGACTGATACGGTATCCTCCCAAACTCATCAAGTATACCATTCCTTTTATGAAGAGATGAGTATAGATAATAAGATCCCCCATAATGCTAAAAACCTGTTCATCGATTTAGCCGAAAGTATTGCCGGTAGTCTTAATGTTACCAACTGCTATGTGTGTGGAGGTACTAACATGGGAGACCAATGGCCTTGGGAAGCAAAGGAGGTAATGTCCGGTTCTGAGGCAGTTGACCAACTAATATCTACACAAGCCGATTATCATATGAGTGTTAGAGGTAAATCTGAGTGGAGATTAAAGACCTCCATCATAGGTTATGTTTGCATAGCAAGGAAAGGAATAATGTATAATACTTCTGTAGGAGAACTAACTTGTCTAGGGCAAAAAGCTTATGATGATGATACAAAGAATACAACTTGGTGGTCGGCTTCAAATGTCTCAGAACCATCTAACCCGTTTGCTAGATACGCCAATTTAAAGGATGTGTGGTTTGATTTATCCATCACATCTACCTGGAGAGCCCCAGCAAATTTGTACTGGATCTGTGGTAAGAAAGCCTATTCGGAGTTGCCACAGGACTGGGAAGGGGCATGTGTGTTGGGTATGCTCAAACCATCCTTCTTCTTGTTACCGATTGAAACAGGTGAGACTTTAGGTGTTAAAGTGTATGATGTGAATCATAGGAAGAAAAGGGGACCCATAGAGATAGGCGCCTGGGAAGATGATGAATGGCCTCCCCAGCGTATCATAGATTATTATGGGCCAGCCACGTGGGCAGAGGATGGTACCTTTGGTTACAGAACCCCTATTTATATGCTCAACCGTATTATAAGATTACAGGCGGTGGTTGAGATTATTACTAACGAAACATCACAAGCGCTCAATCTTCTAGCGAAGCATAACACCAGGATGAGGACAGCAGTCTACCAAAATAGATTAGCCTTGGATTACCTTTTGGCAGTAGAGGGAGGTGTATGTGGGAAGTTTAACCTGAGCAATTGCTGTCTTCAAATAGATGACGAAGGGCAAGCAATAGCTGAGCTTACTAGCCATATGGTTAAACTAGCGCATGTGCCTACTCAGGTATGGAAAGGGTATAATCCAAGTAGTTGGTTTGGTAGCTGGTATGAGTGGTTTGGAGGGCTTAAGGCAGTGGTAGGTGGAGTCCTACTGATTTTAATGTTGTGTCTACTCCTGCCGTGTCTTATACCCTTAGTAGTTAGGTCTGTGCAAAGCCTGATAGAAAATATAGCAGAGAGGAAGGCTGCTGCACAGATAATGGCGATTTATAAGTATAAGGCTCTAGATCAGGGAGAACCAATGCAGGAAGATGAGTGTTGAAGATTCACATCATAAGATAAGTCTGGTCTGGTTCATGGTAACTTGCGGTGTATGCAAACCAAGGTTAAGTGATGCCTCAAGTAATTGTGAAATATCAAGAGGCATCAAAGGGGGGAATGTGGTGGAATCTCGGTAAAAATAAATTTAGTAGGCCGAGATTACCACGTGGCATGTGTACGTGCATATGCTGACGTATCGATCAGTTGGTTGCACGAGGCAAGATACGATCAGTAGTGTACGGAGCATGTGCAAGAATACAGGATGTAGTATTCCCCCTCCTCCATTGTGCTGGACAAGCCATGCGGTCAAGCAGGAAGTTAATTCTTATTTGTATTGATTGGTCAAGAGAATGTGCGGGTGGAGCTTAATATGGGAGGAGTTATGTGCCTATATAAGGAGCCTGCACTATTGTCCGGGACTCAGAACTTGTGGTATTTTGGTGACGCTAGTCCCTCTGAGTCCCGATCGGTGATCCAATAAAGAATCTCTTCCTTCCTGAAGAAACCTGTGTCCATCTCTCTGTGCTTGGCTTCCGTCAGTTTCTCCGGTATCAGTGAGACATATTAGTAATAACGATGAAGCCTAACAACGATTTTGTAGAAAAAACACGAGTTAGTCAAGATAAGGTAGTTTGTTTAAGTAGGGGCACATTGTTAATTTATACATCATGCAGGCTAAACAGGCTAGACAGTATAAGTCTGGAGTAACTATTGAGGGGAAGTTGCTAGACTTGGTCGTAGACCTGATGACAGGAGTGGCAATTTAAACAAGGCAGGAGTATTTACATCTTACATGCACATTTTATGTGTTATGGTCTAAGCATTAATAGATGAGAGCATGGGCAGACAAATCATGGACATAAATGGGAAAATTGTACAAATGAATTAAAAAAAAAAATGGTGAAAGATAAGCTGCAGCAAACAATATGTCAGCTCTGTAGCCTGGTGTATGCTCAGATTTTAATTTTAAACCAGTATTGTTCATTGCCACCTGCGTGTGGAACGAGAGTCCAGGTATTGTGAGCTGGGTCGTCGGTCGTGGTAAAATAATTATTTTAATCAACGTAAGCGTCCTGCCTTATATTGGGTCTTAGGCTCTGTGGGGTCAGCCGATGCCGTGCCTGGGCTGTATGTATCCCCTCGGTGTGCATGGACTCACAGCCCTTATGATTTGCGGCAGTGTAGTGGTCGATGGGTTTAATGGCCGTGTGGCTGTATGTAGTGCTGGTGTCACCTGCCTCAGGTCGGGGCAGTGCCTTGTTCGCTGTCTGGATGTGGGCGCCTTTCTGGGTCTCAAACCCTTCAGATTCGTCTGCTGGATCGGGCTGGTTCTATCCCTCCAGGGCATAGGTTGCTGGTGAGGGTGTCGTGCGGGTTTGCTCGGCGGTGTCTTCTGGGTCCTGGGCCCCGGTCTGCGGTTAGTCCCCTTGTAGTTGGGTGTCGCAGGCTTAAGGGTAGGAGTAGCACCCGTTGCCCTCCGCTGGGTACCTCGTGGTGGTATGTACACCCGTGGCTGCATTCTGGCTTCCAACCGCTGCCAGAAGGAGGTGAAGATTTGATTGAGTCGCTGCTCAGTTTCCAGCCAGGCAAGCTGTGCGCAGGTTGTGTGGGCTGTAGCCGCCATTTTAGGAGGCTGTTTGGCGGGAATTGCCGGTCTCTTTGTAGTAGTCGCTTTCCCATCGCTTCGCAAGGGTATCTTACGGGGGTAGACCGGGATGACCTCCACCGACCCAGAGGGGGGGAACTGGGGCTCATGGCTGGAAGCTTTGTCGGTCGTGGCATAAGGAGATCGGCCGTCTCTCCAGTGCCCGTCATCCAGGTAGGCCTCACCTTCGTGTCGGGTGAACGGGGTTCGATATGCCGCATGGTTGGTATCTACATGTACCCCCCGGTGTCACTGCACGCTGGGTGGCCTTTCTGGCCCGATTGATTGCTTTGTTTCGCTTAAAAAGTCGGCTTTTTCTCTTGTAATTTTCTTAACAAAATGGACAGTTCACTTTTTATTTACTGTCCTTATGAAAGTTACAATTTATTTTGGACTCACATCTTTACAAGTTACAGAAAAGCTTTACACAGTGGCAGTACCACAGCCAATATTTATTGCTAATTGAAACACGCGATTTAAGCCAAGTGAACCCAGCAAAGTGTGAATTAAAGTGCATCACCCATATTATTAAATAATTATAATGGCTAAAAGAATATATGTCTGGCTTTTTTTTTGTTGCAGAATGTTTTCATACCATAAGGTGGCGCCAAATCACAAGAAGTTTATAGCATAAAAGAAGCATTGGAAAACATTGTTAGAAAATATATTAACTTCTAAAAATTTACAATACAATAACGTGTAAAGAAACATGCACAATAATACAGACTTTATTTATAATACTAAGCACAGCCTAAAACTCTTTCATTGTCATTGGTATAGAATGGTATTTATGAATGGGTATACGGACTGTGATTTATATTGATTGGCAAACTTACTGTGGTATTTATTAATTGGAAAACTTACTGTAGTATTTATTTTTGGGCACCCTGATTGTGATATTCATTAACAGGCAAACTTATTGGGAGGTTTATTAATGGGCACTGTGGACTGTGTGCCCTGATGGCAGCTGTAGTCAAATAAGATCTGTAGAGGCTAGCTACCTATTCATGATCACACATTAGAAATACTGACACTGCATCCATATGCACAAATTTATCTACGAACATCAAGATAAAATGGCACACAAACACTCAAATACAATGAGTATACATTAAAAAAAATAAACGCTAAAAAGGAAAAAAATAAGATCATGGTGGGAAAAGGTAGCTTGTGTAATGAAAATATCCAATATTTATATTCTTTTACAAAAAAAATTATTATATATTGTAAACATACATTTTAAAAAAGGTCAGGGGGCATTCATGGCTTCCATACATTAGGTGCAATATGTGGCTGGGTTTTTAAACTCACTATTTCTCCTTTCCTCCAACCTGTTTCCCTTTTTGTTCCAAATAAACTACTCTATATGTCTTAATGTAGTTCAGCTTTCAGCATTCTACAGCAAAACGCTAACAGAAAACTGCATATCACAAAAAACAATGTGCACATAACACACAGATTATGAAATAATCAGGTATACAGAAAGTTAAGTGAGTTGAGTTTTTGCCTGGTTTAGATGTTGATAAACTGCACAAATTTCAGAAATGTTACTTTATGTTCCAGCATATTTATTGCACACTATTTGTATACTTTAATAATCATAGGAAATATATCTGCATAAAAATGTGTTAAAAAAAAAAAGAAAAAAGGGTTGATTAGTTCATGGTTACTCATCTTGCTCTATTTGTCAACCCTATCCTCTTCCCCTACCTCATGATTTATGTTGTATTTTGTCTTATTGTTATATCCATACATCAAATCATGGTTTGAACACATTACAAAAAAAAAAAAATCCATAAAAAAACTTGTTGTAGATCTAATTATTTACACATGAAAATCAAAGAAATTCAGTAAATGTGCCACACTAGTTCCAGCAAATGTGCCACACTAGTTCAAATCATGGATTGAACACATTACAAAAAAAAAAAAAAATCCATAAAAAAACTTGTTGTAGATCTAATTATCTACACGTGAAAATCAAAGAAATTCAGCAAATGTGCCACACTAGTTCCAGCACATTCATAGAGGGACACTTTCTTAAGAAGTCATATAGTCACTAAGGCATCAAGGAATTAGACTCTTAGTAAGTCAGCCCATACTCTAAATCTTTCCCTGAATTTACTTATTTGAACCAGGAAACCTTCATTTTTAATTACTTTTACAAGACCAATTAATTACTGAAATAAGCTTTTCTAAAGAACCTCACGTAACCCATAACTACTATAATAAATATGATAAAACCCAATGTCAAGGATTATTCTGAAACATGTTATGCCAAAAAAAAAAAACAACAAGAGCGCATAGCGATATGCTTTTTAAAAAATGTTTTACTGACCTTTAGCCTCAATTATCATGGTATTTCTGTTTAAATCAATAGATGGACATATGAGACACAAGTTGGGTTCTTGCTTCTGACTGAGACAAACTCCATTCTCGTTAACTATCATCCAATTTCGATCAAATAGCAGACCTTGCTCTACTACAGGCCATTGAGAGACCTAAAAAAAAAAAAAAGTGATATTATTACTCATTTTATATATTCCATAATCAGTATACTTATAAAAAGATTGGTGTGCATAAAAACAATAAATATTATAAAAACCACTGATGATCCTTATGTGAACAGAGCCTGCGCCATTGTTAGGTGAACTAGGCATTCGCCTAGGGCGCCGGGCCTGCTGGGGGTGCCTATCAGGATGTTTCTTGGTGGGCTTCCCCTGTCTGGGGCCGCAGAGCTGGGAGAGCGGCTCTTGACCCCCAGAGTTGTATTAGGTAAGACAGAGCAGGCGACGAGGGAGGCTGTTCTTGCAGCCTCTCACTCCTCCCTCGCGCACTATCTGTAATGCCGGGAGCTGGAATATGACGTCATTCTGGCCGGGCATACTAAACAGCTGGGCGGGAGGAGTGAGCAACTGCCCCACACTGGACCCCAGAGAGGTGATTGTTTGACTGTGTATGTGTGTGTGTGTCTGTCAGTGAGTGAGTGAGTGTATGTATGTCAGTGAGTGTGTGTGTGTGTGTGTGTGTCTGTCAGTGAGTGAGTGTATGTATCTCAGTGAGTGTCTGTGTGTGTGTCTGTCAGTGAGTGAGTGTATATTTATTTGTAGATTCGATGGTTGTGAAGCGGTTTGTGCAAGTATAATTGTTGTGAATTTTCATGCACAATTTTGCCACAGATCAGTTTTAATTTGGCACATAAGTTTGTCTCACTACTTCTTTACTATCACTGTATGTAATATTCGTCACCCAGTGTCACATGTGTGTGGGGTCTGAGTATTTCACAAAAGTATCATCAGTGGGTTTTATAATAATCATTGTTTTTATGCGCACCAATCTTTTTATAATATACACAATCTTTTTATATATATACTGTTTTTTTCTGAGTAGTATCACCAGGGCTTATCAGATTGGGCTGCTGCATTGTTAAAAACATTCCCATTTTTATTATATTTTTTATAGTACTTGCACCATCCTATTTGTATAGTGTTATATATATATATATATATATATATATAAATATCAAAAAGAATTTTACCGGCACTCGTGGGTTTTCTTTTCCAATTTATTACGGTAGGTACTATTACAGTCAACGTTTCAGCTCCCGGTCGGAGCTTTCATCAGGACACCAAAGACATTGTATATCATGCAAAGCACACTTATAAAGGACATCTAAAATAACATAACCAATAGACACTCACCTGTTCAGCTGAAATCAGTTCATTCCGATTTTCGGCGTGCACTCAGCGTTACTGCGCATGTCAGATACCCGGCATGTACTTCCGTGTCACATGACCGAGAGGAGGTTCAATCATTGGGTGCGTCACGGTTACTAGGCAACCGCTGATACATTCAGCCCGGTTTGCCTACTATGTGATCAGCCGCTCTCGTAAGAGCTTTCCCCCATGTTAGAACACTCTACTCGATGACAACGGATTGCATTGCTCGGTCGGCTGGTGCTGGACGAGATATCAGATAAAACGAACTGATGACTCTAAAGTATAAGTCCAAACTTATTTAGACATATCCTATCACCATAATTTTGGGCAAAAATCAGACTAAACAGTCTGTAAGGCAAAAGAAAGAGAGAAAAAAAATAATGTATATACGAAGTGTAGTGGCGTGACAAGACTATTTTATGCAAATAATGTGTAAAAATGTGAGTAAACAAGACATTAAAGAAATGGTGATAGGATATGTCTAAATAAGTTTGGACTTATACTTTAGAGTCATCAGTTCGTTTTATCTGATATCTCGTCCAGCACCAGCCGACCGAGCAATGCAATCCGTTGTCATCGAGTAGAGTGTTCTAACATGGGGGAAAGCTCTTACGAGAGCGGCTGATCACATAGTAGGCAAACCGGGCTGAATGTATCAGCGGTTGCCTAGTAACCGTGACGCACCCAATGATTGAACCTCCTCTCGGTCATGTGACACGGAAGTACATGCCGGGTATCTGACATGCGCAGTAACGCTGAGTGCACGCCGAAAATCGGAATGAACTGATTTCAGCTGAACAGGTGAGTGTCTATTGGTTATGTTATTTTAGATGTCCTTTATAAGTGTGCTTTGCATGATATACAATGTCTTTGGTGTCCTGATGAAAGCTCCGACCGGGAGCTGAAACGTTGACTGTAATAGTACCTACCGTAATAAATTGGAAAAGAAAACCCACGAGTGCCGGTAAAATTCTTTTTGATATTTATATTTATTTGGAACTGTGCACCTGGTACCAAACTTCAAAGTTGGAGTGCAAGAGTTATTTTTCTATATTTATATATATATATATATATTCCATAATCAGTTTAACATGCTATTTAATGTGCTATTTTTGAGTATCAATTCATCTGTCAGTCATCATAGAAATAACAGTAGATAAACCATCGGGTTGTTATACGAGTCTATTTATCCCTTCAGTGTTGGCAAAGATCCAAGTGCTTCATTATGTGGGCCCTCAAGTATTTATTTTGAGCCCACTTTATATATTTATTGCCAAATTCTTGCTGATCTTGCATCACTAGGCCCTGCCTCTTCTTCTGGTTTCCTACCTAATTCCCTGCTGAGGGGTCCATCTGCTGTACTGCTCTCAGGTGTGTGCTTTCCAATCTATGCCCTGGGGGTTTCCTGCTTTGTCACCTGTTTGTTGGTAGTAAGCTGCAGCCTTTACTCTGGCTTTTAGCATGTTCCAGTCTTTGCAGTCTGTCCAGGGATTCCAGGAATAATGGGGAATGTCACTCTCCCGAGCTTCTGCTACTCCCTCTTTTCCAGGACCGTAGGATCATGACTCACCTTGCTCCTGGGGATGCTGCTGTGGCATTTCAGTGCTCCTTCTCTGATGCCATTATATCTGCCCTTCTGACAATGTCTTTCACAATTTCTCAATCCATTGTTCAGGGATTGCTGCAGGTACATCAAACTCCCTATGGGCACCCTGCTTCGTCTGCCCTGGCTGGCCCTGTTTGTCTCTAAACCCTGCCAGCAACAATTCCAGGAAAAAAGGCGATTGCCAAGTCAGGCCATTTGCCGACACCTGTCTCCAGAACCTCTTTAATAATGGTCACAAAGCAATCCATGATAGTGTTCTTAGTAAATCCCAATAAGCCCTGCCACATCAGGCAGAACGGATGCAGAAATCAAAAGGTGGTAGAGCACTACCTGACAATGCCTCAGAATCTAATTTGGGGTCTTATGAAGAGGCTTCGATTCAATCAGCATCAGAAAAAATGAGAATTGGGGGCACATCCAAAAATGCATTTCTGGTGCTGCTGCAAAGACCAAAATCTATACAAAATACAGTTAAAGGAACAGTGCACAAAAACAAAAATATAGTTTTAAGTTTTACAAGACTCCATAAAAATCACATGACAGCAAACAAATATGGGCACTTAGTTCCATCATATGGCTATATTGTGTTAATCCACTATGTCACAGTATCCCAGTATTGGTGGTTCTTACACAGGGCCGTTGCAAGGATTTTTGCCGCCCTAGGCAAAAGTAAAGTTTGACGCCCCCCCATGTGACATCACAATGCCCCACCCATATGATCTGCCATGTTAACTAACGCCAGTGCTGCAGTGCCGCCGTGTTTACAATAAAAGGCCTGCAGGGACAGGCTTTAGACACCAGAACCACTACATTAAGCTGCAGTGGTTCTGGGGACTATAGTGTTTCTTTAATGTGAGGTAAATTAGAGATTCGTGCCACGAATAATATACTAGATTGCCTACTTGCAACCAGATGAGGATGATGATGGGCTCTAGCTGCAGTCTGGCTCCACTGGTCTGGTGTAGAACAGGATCTCTGGAGGCTGTTTGTAACTGTGGTCACAAAAATCAATATTCTGGGAGAACGGGAAGCAGCTCCATTTGTTTGGGGCCCTTTACATAGCTCAAGGTCTGGGTCCCAGGGTCCACCTTCATGTTCCACCAATGAGTTTGTTCACAGGGGGTGGAGTGTGTAGGAGATGTCCTGATATGTGTGTCTGTGCATTGTGTGTTTTTCTGTGTGCAAGGGGTGCATTGTGTGTGTGTGATGGATGTCAATTTCTTTCTCTCTCCTCCCCCGTCAATTTCTTTCTCTCTCCTCCCCCGTCAATTTCTTTCTCTCTCCTCCCCCGTCAATTTCTTTCTCTCTCCCCCCCGTCAATTTCTTTCTCTCTCCCCCCCCGTCAATTTCTTTCTCTCTCCCCCCGTCAATTTCTTTCACTCTCCCCCCGTCAATTTCTTTCACTCTCCCCCCCCGTCAATTTCTTTCACTCTCCCCCCCGTCAATTTCTTTCTCTCTCCCCCCGTCAATTTCTTTCTCTCTCCCCCCGTCAATTTCTGTCTCTCTCTCCCCCCGTCAATTTCTTTCTCTCTCTCCCCCCGTCAATTTCTCTCTCTCCCCCCCCGTCAATTTCTCTCTCTCTCCCCCCGTCAATTTCTTTCTCTCTCTCCCCCCGTCAATTTCTTTCTCTCTCTCCCCCCGTCAATTTCTTTCTCTCTCCCCCCTCTACCTCTGTTGTAGCGTGGCCGAGCCCTGTATGGTCCGCCGGTACAGGGAGCTTTTGTTTCCTGTACCCGGCCGGACTAAAAGGAAGTGCACTTGCTGTCAGTCCGGCCTGGTACAGGAGACAGATGCTCCCTGTATCCGCAGACCATACAGGGCTCGGCCACGCTACAGTGAGGGAGTGACAGGAAGGAGCGCTGAGCGCTTCCCTCCTGTCAGCCGCTCTCCTCATGCTGCGCCTGGGCGGTGCGCCCTCATGGAGGTACCAGCCCGGGCAAAGCTGCAGCTGCCTGAGGCTCTCTACAGAGCGCTCGGGCAGCTGCAGCATGAAGGGGGGGCGGCGCTCCTGGCGGCACCCCTTCCCAAGAGGCTCCCTAGGTGGCTGCCTAGTCCGCCTAACAGGTAGCGCCGGCCCTTGTCTTACACTAATTTTAACATGGAGATTTACATGCTAACGTGCAATACGAAGCTTAAACTGCTCCCAGAGACTTCTCATATGGTGGAACTGAATCCTCATATTTGTTTGTTAACATAGGTGCTTTTAAGTAGCAAAGATAGACTTCAGCAGTGGAACTGATTCCCCAACTGAATCTTTTGACAGCTCCCCAGCTGCTGAGTATTAGCCCCGTAACTCCAGCCCCACCCCTATGCAGGCTACACACAGCGATTTTAAACCATGGTCCCATGTGGAGGTCATTCTGAATCCATGTACGGCATCACTGTAGGTTGGCAGACTGGCTATCCATCAATCATATTGCTCAATATTTGCAGTTAAATGTTAGGCGCCCCCTTACCAAGGCCACATGGATTAGATGGCCGAATGTCCCTGTCCTTTGGTTCAGGGCAAAGTATGCGATAAGCCTGAAGTGTACCCAAAGACAGTACTTGCAAAATTGGGTTGGAATCCCTATAAAGTGCTTGAATCTACCTTTTAGACATCTTTGGTCCCCTGACCAAGCTCTTTGAACTTTAACTGGCTGATCCTGCCATTTGCATTAGCCATCCAATTGATCTGCAACTAATGCAGGGATGAGTACAGCATGCTATTATTCTTGCAGGGAACATTAACACTTCCCTGGCCATCGAGAGGAGAAAGTCAATCTTGTACAAAACTGAGCCCAAGCTGAATGCAAAGTCCGCCAGCCATGCCCCCTCAGGCGCCTTAAGACAAAATCAAAACCCCACCTCTTCACAGAGACGTACCTTCCATCACACAAGGACCCAATACCCCTTCTTCCCGTAGACGGGATAACCATGGCAGGGGCACCAGAAGATTGTCTACTTCAATATGTCCATATGGTGAGTCACCCTATAACATTCCTTTCTTCCTGGTTATGTGTCAGGGGAAGGCTCATTATCTCATGGCTGTGCAGTTGTCTTCCCCTCCTATTTTTTTTCCAGGTCCGACAGAAGTCTTGTTGATACAGAACTGAAGGAACTATGCCTGCTAATTGAAGTAGTCTGGATGAAGTGTCCCAGATCACTTCTGTTCAGCCTTTCTCACATCTGTTTTGCTGTTGACCCAAATGAAGGCAAAAAAAGTTCAAAGTGCTTTGTTATAGCTTAATTTCCTATTATTCAGGAAATATTCTGTTCTTCCCAAAAGATCACTGAATTATTGTATTTCGAAGAAATGCATTTATTTCTGTAGTTAAGAGACTGGTTGGTGACACAGAGATTGTGCATTTGTTATAATTAGAGCGGTTTCTCAGTGGGATGCAGATTTCAGATGGCTTGGGAATGATGATTCTTGTCTCTAGCTTGTTTAAATGTAGATGCCACTGTCAGGTTGTTATTTTTATTTCTTAAGCAGATCTGATAAATCATGCAGGATTTTGTCACACCTTTTATTTTAAAATGCAAAAGCAGAACAAAGCAGAACAATACATAGCTGTGTGATTAGTAATTCTGTAAACAGCTAGACCGGTATTAAAGCTTAATATTTTGTAGGTTACATCTGATGTCAGTACCAGAAGAGGAGTCATAGGGGATGGGGGGGGGGGGGGGGGGGAATCTGCTAACAGTTTAAATTATATGCTCTCCTGAAGAAGTGTTTTTTTCAATGATTTTTTTGAAGGAGTGGAGACTGGGTGAAAGTCTAACAGAGAAGGGAAGGGAGTTCCACAGAAAAGGTGCAGCCCTGGAGAAGTCTTGGAGGCGAGCATCAGATGTGGGAGTACGAACAGAGGATAGACGTAGGTCTTTGGCAGAGTGCAGAGTCTTTAACGGGACATACTTGAGTATTAGGGAAGATAGGTAGGTTGGAGCAGCATTATGTAGGGACTTGTAAGAAAATCTTAAAGTAAACCCTATATCTAACTGGAAGCCAATGTAGGAACTGACAGAGGGGGGCAGGCGTGTGAGGTGCGGGCGGACAGGACGGACACATAAGACCAGGGAAGGGGATTGCAGTAGTCGAGGCGAGAAAGAACAACGACATTTACCAGAAACGTAGCTGCGTCTGGTGTTAAATAGGGGCAGATGTGAGCTATGTTTTTGAGAAGGAAGCGGCAGGATTTGGCGATTGACTGGATATGAGGAGTGAAAAAGAGGTCAGAGTCAAAGAGAACACCTAGGCAGCGAGCCTATGAGGTAGAGGTGATGGTGGTGCTGTTGACTTGGAGACAGACAAACACGGAGTAGCAACACTTGAGGGTTGAGTTTAAGGAAGTGAGCAACCATCCAGTTGGAAATCGCGGAGAGGCAGTCAGAGACATGAGTCAAGTTGAGCGGGTAGAGATCAGGAGAGGACAGGTAGATTTGTGTGTCATCTGCATATAAATGATAATAGAAGCCAAAGGAGCTAATGAGTTTACCAAGGGAGGCAGTGTAGACTATAGGGGACCAAGGACAGAGCCTTGGGGAAAGCCAACATAGAGGGGTTGGGAAGAAGAGGCAAAGCCAGAGAAAGAAACACTGAAAAAGAGCTGGGAGAGGTAGGAGGAGCAGCAGGAGAGAGCAGTATCTCATAGACAGAGATTACAGAGAATTATAAGAAGCTGTTGATGATCAACAGTGTCAAAGGCAGCAGAAAGGTAAAGAAGAATTAGGATAGAGTAATGGCTGTGAGATTTAGTAGCAATTAAATTGTTGGATACTTTGGTCACAGCTGTGACGAGCGTGGAACCCAGACTGAAGCGGGTCAAGCAGAGAGTTAGACTCGAGGAAGTCTGTCAATCTCGCATATACAACTCTCTCAAGGATCTTGGAGGCAAATGGCAGTAGCAATATAGGACGGTAGTTGGATGAGGAGTTGGGGTCGAGGTTGGGCTTTTTCAGAATCTGTGTTATAATTGCATACTTGAAGGGTGAAGGAAATGTGCTGAAGGAAAGGGAGAGATTAAACATTTTAGTGAAAGGAAAAGCAAGAGAGGGAGACAGAGTGCGGACCAGATATGAGGGAATAGGATCAAGGTAACAGGTGGCAAGAGGACTGGAGCAGAGCAGAAACCTCTTCCATTGTAGTAGGTGCATAGAACAGAGGAGTGAGTGGGGTTGGGTGATGTATTTGAAGATGTATTGGAGGGGGAGGGAGAGGGGTTAGAGATCTCTGGAGAGCATTAAAAGTGTGAAATAGGCATTTGTGTTGATGGGACAGTGTGCTTATGAGGGTGTTGAAGTAATTTACTTTTGCAGTGGAAAGAGCCAGAGTGTAGGAGTGCAGCATAAATTTATAGTGGAGAAAGTACGGTGCAGAGTGAGACTTTCTCCAACAGCATTCAGCAGTTCGAGAAATTTTTTTGAGATATTATGTCAGCTTGGTATGCCAGGGTTGTAATTGGGGACGCTTGCTGCGTTTAAATGTAGGAGGTGCCATGATATCAAGTAGAGAGGAGAGAGTGGAGTTGTAGAGTGAGATTGCAGAGTTAGGGAAAGTGAGATTTGAGATGGGTAAAAGGAGAGTTTGAAGTTTGGTGGAGAGATCCTGGAGATCACGGCAATGGAGGTTTCTGCAAGATTGGAGAGTTGAAGGTGGTGAAATTTGGGTACACGGTCTGCCAATATCAAAGGTCAGCAGATGTTGGTCAGATAAAGGAAATTGAACATTGGAGAGATTAGAGCTGGTACAGACATTGGTGAAGATGATGTCAAGAGTGTTTCCTGCTGTATGAGTTGATGAAGTAGACCACTGTGTGAGGCCGAAGGAGGAGGTTACAGAGAGCAGACTGGAGGCATCAGGGCAGTTGAGGTTGTTGATTGGAATGTTAAAGTCCCCAAGTATGAGGGAAGGAGTTCTAGAGGAGAGTAGCCAAGAATAAAAGTGTTCAATGAATAGCCTAAGATGACCGGTGGGGGGGGCGATAGATGATGACAATTGTTAAAGGGCTTTGTCAGGATATTTATATCGGCAGACATTTTGTGCTATGATAGAAATTAAAAGTATATATTGCCTGAATCACTCAGAACAGAGCAGACTCCATTTTGGATTTCAAGCTAACAAAGACACAAATGTCTATCCTCTTTGTAACTAAACACTAGCCCGAACTAAGGAATGCTTTGTATAAACAAGCCAAGTGACACAATGAGTCTAATAGAGAAGGGGGATGGAATACTCTTCTTAATGTTAGCTTCACACAAGAAAGCCAGACACCAGTGACCAGATAAGACTTAGTAATTAATTTTACTTTCTAAATTTTACAAGATTCCCATTGTAAGTGAAAGGTGAGACTGAGTTTAAACGGTCAATTTTAGAAATTACAGCATGAATTGTCGACACACTGTCTGGAAAAAGCCCAAAGAAACTCTTTGAACTGACAAGTAACCTTAAGTTATAATAGCCAAATAAATAAGCCAAATTACGTCAAAATCGTCATCAGGAAAGGTTAACTGTTTCCTGGATAGGAAAGTTTAGTTAGGTGATACTGCCCTCTATGGACCAAATACCTAAATTGCTATATGCAGGGTAAACACACCTTTAATTTCCTATTGGCTTATCAAGTAATGACGAACAGAAAGTCTGGCCCTTTAAAAATCAGGATCACAGGCTAGGTAGAGTAAGCAAAGAAGTAAGCAAAGGAGTAAGCAGAAGGAGTCAGAAAGAAGCAAGTGAGTCAGAGCGAGAAAGAAACATTCCTTGACACTTAGCTACCTGAGAACATCTGATGAGAACATCTCTTTAACTGGTAAATATGCTGGTTTAATTTAATTAATATAATTTGATTACATTTTTATAATAAGGTGATATATGACTGGATAAATCACGGTCAGATTTCGATATTTAGAAATCTTAGTTAACTAAAGAATATATAGTTATAAACATTCCATTCTGCAGGTGGAATTAAGAATAATTATATATTAGTGTGATTTTATCACATGTTATCATATCATGGTATTTATCCAGGTGTATTGATTTGCTCTAATATAAGATAAGATATCTTTTTAGGCAAATTAAAAATTCAGCTTATAGAATTTGGTAGATTTCTCTTATTGGATGGTTCCAGGAAATGACTAATGAGCTGGTTTAAATGTTATGTTATTTAACCCCTTAAGGACACACGACATGTATGACATGGCATGATTCCCTTTTATTCCAGAAGTTTGGTCCTTAAGGGGTTAAAATTACATGAGAATAGATCTTAGGAGGATCTAGCCAGCATTGAAAGGGTTACTCAGTTATTCAGTAACTGTTAGCTAAAGTTTTATGGCCTTTCGCTGCGATCTGTGGAAGAAAGTTTTTCTTTGTCTCTGAAGTACCGTCATAAATCTTGTCTTGACAATTGAAGCTGTTAACCATTGGAACGTGTTTTAACATTGCCATTGTATTGCATACTCATGTTATACTAAATATTCATTGATTATTATCACACATGTTACATATTATTATTTAAATTGTCACAATAAATTGTATCTATTTTTATAACAAATTGTGATTTTATTTATATGGAATACATTTCACTTACATGATAATGGTGAATGGTGTCGGGAGCAAGGATTTTGCTTTATTGCTCATGATAGCTCTGTTTGGAATGGAAATAAACTGTACAAAAAAGATGGTTTGCATCTTTCTCAAAAGGGAACAAATGTTCTCAGTGAGCAGTTCAGAGGTTTTGCTAGGATGTATTTAAACTAGGAGGGAGAGGGGGGGGGGGCAAAAGGGTGATAAAACATCAATCCAATTGTCCCCCAAAACAAGGACAGAAGGTGCCTGTAGCAAGTGTGTTAAAAATGATAAGCTTAGAGTTATGTCTACAAATGCTTGCAGTTTAGGGAATAAGATCCATGAACTTGTGGCAATAATGGCAACTGATAGTGTAGATTTAGTTGCTGTTACTGAGACATGGTATAATGAGAAAAATGACTGGGACATAGCAATACCAGGGTACTCTTTATATAGAAAAGACAGGGAAGGCAAGAAAGGGGGAGGGGTGGCCGTGTATGTGAAGGATAGCAAAAAATCTAGCCTAATAAAGGTTAGTGAGACAAACATAGAGTCCGTTTGGGTTACGTTAGAATTTGGTAATCACACAGTAATTCGTGTAGGTGTGATTTATAGGCCCCCAGGACAAATTGAAGAGTTATATAATCTACTAGTTGAAGAAATAGCTAAAATGACAATGAAGGGGGAAGTTATCATCATGGGTGACTTTAATCTGATGTGAATTGGAAAACAAAAATAGCTACTTGTGCCAGGAGCACACATATTCTAAACTCCCTACTGGGATTGTCTCTAAAGCAAGTCGTTAAAGAGCAAACTCGTAAAGAGGCCATACTAGATTTAGTGTTAACAAATGGAGATTTGGTATCAGATATTACTGTAGGTGAAAGTTTAGGATCCAGTGATCATCAGTCAGTGTGGTTTAATATAAGAACAGTGACTGAGTCACACCACACAATAACAAAAGTTTTAGACTTTAGAAAAACAGACTTTTCTAAAATTAGACTATGTGTAAAGGAGTCATTATCAGACTGGAGCAACTTAAATGGAGTCCAAAAGAAATGTGATTATTTAAAAGCTGCACTACTGAAGGCAACAGAGAATTGCATTAGGCTAGTCAGTAAAAGCAAAAAATTCCCACTGTGGTACTCCGCAGATGTGGCCAATATAGTAAAAAACTAAAAGTTAGCATTTAGTAATTATAAAAAAAAAACAGAGTGAGGAAGACAGAATGACCTATAAGATTAGGCAGAAAGAGGCTAAGCAAGTTATAAGAGCTTCCAAATCACACACACAAGAGAAAATAGCACAGTCAGTAAAAAAAAGGAGACAAAACATTTTTTAGATACATAAATGAGAAAAGGAAAGTAAAACAAGGATTAGTTAGATTAAAAACAAAAGAAGGAAGGTATGTAGATGAGGATAAAGGTCTAGCTGACTGCCTCAATGAATATTTTTGTTCGGTATTTACAGCTGAAAATGAAGGAAAGGGACCTCCGTTAAGATAAAGGATAAATTAGTAATTTATTACACGTGAGTTTACAGAGGAGGAGGTTCTATTTCAACTGTCAAAAGTAAAGACAAATAAGTCAATGGGACCTGATGGAATACACCTAAAGCTATTAAAAGAGCTTAGTGGTGTACTAGCAAAACCATTAACAGATTTATTTAACCAATCATTGTTAACAGGAGTAGTCCCAGAAGATTGGAAGTTAGCGAATGTTGTGCCCATTCACAAGAAAGGTAATATGGAGGAGTCGGGCAACTATAGGCCAGTAAGCCTTACTTCAGTAGTGGGGAAAGTGATGGAAACCATGTTAAAGGATAGGATTTTTGAACATCTAAAAACACATGGATTTCAAGATCAGAGACAACATGGGTTTACTTCAGGGCGATCATGCCAAACTAATCTTATTGATTTTTTTTGATTGGGTAACTAAAATTATAGATCAGGGTGGTGCAGTATACATTGCTTACCTAGATTTCAGTAAGGCTTTTGACACTGTTGCACATAGAAGGCATATCAATAAACTGCAATCTTTGAGTTTGGATTCCAATATTGTTGAATGGGTAAGGCAGTGGCTGAGTGACAGGCAACAGAGGGTTGTAGTCAAAGGAGTATATTCGAAGCTTGGGCTTGTCACCAGTGGGGTACCTCAGGGATCTGTACTTGGACCCATTCTCTTTAATATTTTTATTAGTGATATTGCAGAAGGTCTTGAGGTAAGCTGTGTCTTTTTGTGGATGATACTAAGATATGTAACAGGGTTGATGTTCCAGGAGGGATAAGCCAAATGGCAAGTGATTTAGGTAAACTAGAAAAATGGTCAGAGTTGTGGCAACTGACATTTAATGTGGATAAGTGCAAGATAATGCATCTTGGACATAAAAACCCAAGGGCAGAGTGTTTGATAGAGTCCTAACATAATATTTGATAGAGTCCTAACCTCAACATCTGAGGAAAGGGATTTAGGGGTGATTATTTCTGATGACTTAAAGGTAGGCAGACAATGTAATAGAGCAGCAGGAAATGCTAGCAGAATGCTTGGTTGTATAGGGAGAGGTATTAGCAGTAGAAAGAGGGAAGTGCTCATGCCATTGTACAGAACACTGGTGAGACCTCACTTGGAGTACTGTACACAGTACTGGAGACCATATCTTCAGAAGGATATTGATATCTTAGAGAGAGTTCAAAGAAGGGCTACTAAACTGGTTCATGGATTGCAGGATAAAACTTACCAGGAAAGGTTAAGGGATCTTAACATGTATAGCTTGGAGGAAAGACGAGGCAGGGGGGATTTGATAGAAACATTTAAATACATAAAGGGAATCAACACAGTAAAGGAGGAGACTATATTTAAAAGAAGAAAAACTACCACAACAAAAGGACAAAGTCTTAAATTAGAGGGACAAAGGTTTAAAAATAATATCAGGAAGTATTACTTTACTGAGAGGGTAGTGGATGCATGGAATAGCCTTCCAGCTGAAGTGGTAGAGGTTAACACAGTAAAGGAGTTCAAGCATGTGTGGGATAGGCATAAGGCTATCCTAATTATAAGATAAGGCCAGGGACTAATGAAAGTATTTAGAAAACTGGGCAGACTAGATGGGCCGAATGGTTCTTATCTGCCGTCACATTCTATGTGTCTATGTTTCTAGATCTAGAGAACTGAAATAGTGGGCAATTCTCAACTGTTTACTATTATCATCCCATAAATATCCCCACAGCTTAAATATGCGGACAGTGTGAACTTCAAAGAAAGTAAAGGATAAGGCAGGGTCAGGGAGGATAGGTTAAAAGGTACATTGCGGGGAAAGAAGGATGCCTACACAGATCGCCTTTACAGTTGAGTCTGGGAGTGTGGGAAAATTGTAGTCCACCGAAACATAAAGAAGCCGGAGTAGCGGTATCAGAGGGGGAAAGCCAGGTCTCAGTGAGTGCTAGTATTGTGAGGGAATACAAGATTAAGAGGTAGTGTGTGGCTGTTGATTTAATATTGCTACAGATGGAACAGGCATTCCAGAGTGCACACTGAATGTTGGTAGAGGAGGATAAACTGCAGGGTATGTGGATGCGTTATGCATGGTTTCTAGTTGTCTTAGCATAAGCAGACGCGGTGAAGGGCCCTGGCTTGGGAGAGACGTCGCCAGCTGCTACAAGTAGGAGGAGAGATAGTGACAGGAGGTGTAAATGGGTTTTATATGGGCGGGGTCTAGCATGAGATTGGGTGGGAGCAGGAGAGAAAGAATAGAGAAATTAGTGCAGGACATGAGATGAGAGAAGGGGGGAGTTTAGCAGAGATGGAATAATGTGGATGTGATTGTGTTGTTGAGGGAAGTGGGTGTAAGGAGATATTTTGGTGCGAAGGGAGAGGAGAGAAAAGGAAAAGAGGAGAAGATAGAGATTATTCACTAGAGCTGTCTGTAATTCAAAGAGGATTTCCATTTTAAGCCCATAGTAGCCTAATTAGAAGCATAGCTGACTTGGAGAATATTTCTGATTCCTGACCATTCTTACTTTACTGAATAACCTTGACAATATTTCACATTACACCTTTTACATTGTTGGTTCCCAGGTATTTGAAATTACTTGTTGAATCAAATATATATACTGTGAACAATGTTTAGATTTTATAGACTTAAATAAATAGACCTTTCCGTCGTCAACATGGAAGCAGCCTCTTGTGGCTATCAAATGGACAGCAACTAAAGGTGCAGTTACAAAAAAAAAAAAGTAAATATTGCTGTTTTTCAGAAATGTCAATGATATACATTGAAAGAAAAAACTGACAGAGTAACTGCACCAAAACTACTCTATTAAAGTAAAACTATAGTCAAAACAACAACTACAGGTGGTTGCATTTGTTCTGGTGAGCAGAATCATTACATTTAGGCTTTTTGCTGTAAACACTGTCTTTCCAGAGAAAATGCAGTGTTTACATTACAGCCTAGTGATAACTCCACTGGGCACTTGTCAGGTCGCTGCTAAAGCTGCTTCCTTGGGCAGTGCTGCAGAGTGAGCAGCACCGCAATTCAGTGTCTCCACCCTCTGCATGCACACTTAACTTTCCTCATAGAGATGCACTGATTAAATTCATCTCTATGAGGAGGTGCTGATTGGCCAGGGCTGTGCTTGACTTATGCTGGCTTTGCCCCTGATCTGCCCACTTCACAGTCTCAGCTAATCTATGTTTTTTTTTTTTTTTTTATTGTGAATGCATGATATGAATAGAATATGGCACTAATCACATTAACAGCTTAAAAACAGTCTAAACAGTTGGAAAGTGATATTCAATCAGTTACATTCACTATTTTCTAGTTTTCTCAACATAAACAAAACAGAACAAAACAAAACAAGAGTTACAAAACCAAATAGGTAATTGTCAATAAGTAAGAGGTTGAGCTTTAACAGTTACCAGTAGGAGATCAGAGGAACATCGTAACCAATTAGATATGGGTATCCTGCATGTTCAATCTGGACCCACCACCACCTCAGCCGAGAACCATGCCGTGTATGCCAAAGTGGTTTTCACCTTGGTCTTGAAAGATTCATCTAGGGTAAGTATATATGATCTCCACATCAAGAGAATTTTTTGGCTAGGAGTTCTTTGTTAGTGTGTCCAAGCAATCCATTTTAAATATAAAAGCAAGCTTCGTTAGAAATAACTCCAGTGTGGGTGCGTGCGGCTGGTTCCAGACCTGAAGGATGGTTTTGCTTCCCACCACTGCTACGATAAGGAGGAATCGTTTATTAGGCAATGAGAACCCTGGTAAGGGTCCCGAAAGCAAAAATTCAGGGGTAAGCGGTAAGGTGGGCATGCCCCCGCTATTTAAGTAACAGTTCAGTTTTGTCAAGAAATATTGTTACCAGTGGGGTACCTCAGGGAAATGTAGTTGGACCCATTCTCTTTAATATTTTTTATTAGTGATATTGCAGAAGGTCTTGATGGTAATGCATGTCTTTTTGCTGATGATACTAAGATATGTAACAGGGTTGATGTTCCAGAAGGGATAAGCCAAATGGCAAATGATTTAGTTAAACTAGAAAAATGGTCAGAGTTGTGGCAACTGACATTTAATGTTGATAAGTGCAAGATAATGCACACTTGGACGTAAAAAGGGCAGAGTATAGGATATTTTATACCCTACTAACCTCAACATCTGAGGAAAGGGATTTAGGAGTAATTATTTCAGATAATTAAAGGTAAGAAGACAATGTAATAGAGCATCAAGAAATGCTAGCAGAATGCTTGGTTTTATAGAGAGAGGTATTATCAGTAGAAAGAGAGAAGTGCTCATGCCATTGACAGAACACTGGTGAGACCTCACTTGGAGTATTGTACACAGTACTCGAGACCGTATCTTCAGAAGGATATTGATACTCTAGAAAGAATTCAGAGAAGGGCTACTAAACTGATTTATGGATTGCAGGATAAAACTTACCAGGAAAGGTTAAAGGATCTTAACATGTATAGCTTGGAGGAAAGACGAGACAGGGGACAGGAGGGTTATGCTAGAAACATTTAAATACATAAAGGGAATCAACTCTGTAAAGGAGGAGACTATATGTAAAAGTAGAAAAACTACCACAACAAGAGGACATATTCTTAAATTAGAGGGGCAAAGGTTTAAAAATAATACCAGGAAGTATTACTTTACTGAGAGGGTTGTGGATGCATGGAATAGCCTTCCAGCTGAAGTGGTAGATGTTAACACAGTGAAGGAGTTTAAGCATGCGTGGGATAGGCATAAGGTTATCCTAGACTTACAATAAGGCCAGGGACTAATTAAAAGTATTTCGAAAAAAAATTGGGCAGACTAGGTGGGCCAAATGGTTCTTATCTGCCGTCACATTCTATGTTTCTATGTCTCATAATAGTTTTTTTTTTTTCAGGTTCTGTAGGAAATTGAATTATAGGTTGTTTTTTTTTAAAAATTGTTTTATTTTCAGATTTTCCTCCTTTTTGGGGAGGAGGTAATGTTTCTTTTATATTGTAATTTATTTTGTGCCAAGAATCTTTTTTTGTTTTGTCTTTATTCCTCTTATATTTTTTACTTTTTGTATCTGCAATTTTTTCATCTAAGATTTTGATTTTTTTCTACATTTTTTCCTCTTTTTCTTTTTTATTCATCATCGCTTATATCTACGGGGATATTTGTTTCTAATACATTTAGTTCTCCTTCATATTTCTCTTTAAATTCTTTTGAGAAATCTATAATCAAATTCACCAGTTGAAAAGAGCAATTGGTCAATATTTCCTCCCATTTACATTTGTAAATGGGATGAAATATTGACCAATTGCTCTTTTCACTTGATGGAAAAACTCCTTTTTAGAAGGATGAGGGTTTCAGAAGGAGTACATCAGATACCTGCACTCCAAATTTTCTAAACAAAAACCTCTAAAAATTACATTAAAAATACAAGGTTTATGTCGACGAGAGATCAGGGAGCTATTCCAAAAGAAAGGATATATAGAACATATGCTGAAACAGTCAGTATGAATGATAATATTATTATAAAGAAACCTCATACATATGAGAGAAATTAGGGATTTTTTTTAGAGAAAGACAACCCCTCCCCCAGAGAAAAAATTATTACCAATTATTTCCATCCAAGAAAAGAAAACAAACCGTTTTACCCCTTTACAGACAGAATCACCAATAAAAAGAATGAGAATGGCCGAAAGTTCAGCTCCCCAAGATGAGGAAAGACCCTAACATTAAAAAAAACTAATAAAGGGATTTTTATCAGGTTATCCTTTTTCAGATTTAGAGATACAAGTATTAGAAAAAGGCATTACATTTGCTCCAAACAAAGGAATGAATGATTTTGATTTGCATATAGACCCCAAAAATGTATTAGAAATCTGACAGTAAAAATATTTTTTTTAAACAACCTATAATTCCATTTCCTACAGAACCTGAAAAAACTATTATGAGACATAGTCATTTTAAAATGAAATCTAATTTTTTTCCAGCAGATAACAAAAGGTACTTATCTGGAAACATTTGAAGCTATGGTAGAAAATGAATTAAACAACTTAAAGGATCACTTTAGGGTTAGGAACACAAACATGTATTCCTGACCCTATAGTGTTAACACCACCATATAGCCCCCCTGGGCTCCTCATGCCTCCATAAATATAGCACAATTTTACTGTATTCAAGCATGAAGCTGTGACTCTGCATGCTGTTTGCCTCAGAAAAAAACAAGCAGTCTGCTGACATCATCTGAAGTGGTAGCCTTCCCCATAGGATTGTCTGAGACTGACAAGGAGGCAGATCAGGGGCAGAGCCAGCATGATTCAAACACAGCCCTGGCCAATCAGCATCTCCTCATATAGATGAATTGAATCAATGAATCTCTATGAGGAAAGTTCAGTGTCTGCATGCAGAGGGTGGAGACACTGCATGTTTGGATGCATTTTAAGCAGCCATGACCCAGGAAGAATATCTAACAGCTATCTGAGGAGTGGCCAGTGAAGTTATCACTAGGCTGTAATGTAAACACTGCATTTTCTCTGAAAAGACAGTGTTTACAGCAAAAAGCCTGAAGGTAATGATTCTACTCACCAGAACAAATTCAATAAGCTGTAGTTGTTCTGGTGACTATAGTGTCCCTTTAAATAGAAAAAATAATAAAAGGGATAATTTAACAGAGAATGAAAGAATATGTCTCAAAACCCTAATGGAAAGGGAAGATGTCATTTTTAAAGAGGCAGACAAAGGGAGAGAGGGATTGTTATCATGACAAGAGAATATTAGCTCCAGCAATCAGCAAACATTCTGAGAGATCAAATTACATATACCATTTTGAATAAGATCCCACTGAAGAATTCAAACAGGCATTAATACAATTTCTAACAAAGGCAGTGAGTGAGAATGTAATTTCCCAGAAAAACTTTGACTTCCTATTTGAAAAAAAAATCCTATTATCCCGATGTTTTATTTTTGACCCAAACTTCACAAGAATGTATTTGTTCCTCCGGGATGTCCCATCATTAGTGGGATTAATTCCATCACGCCCAACCTCTCGGCTTTCATAGATTTTTACCTCCAGACATAAGCCCAATAAGCTATATCCTATGTGAAGGACACAAAATCTCTCCTACAAGAGATGGAGAATTTTGAATGGAGAGAGAAATATAGCTGGGCAACTTTGAACGTAACGTCTTTATATATACAGCTATAAGCCATCAGTTCGGTATATAGACTATAACACATTTGATCAATTTAGCTAATGCCATTACACAAGGCCTTAAAGGCCTTATTATTACAGGTGTTAATTTCATTCTGGATCATAATTATTTTTTACTTTGAGGGTTCATTCTATCTACAAATAAGAGGCACCACCATGGGCACCAGGTTTCCCCCCAGTTATGCCAATACCTGCATGAGGAGATGGGAGGACCTTTTTGTGTGGTCTAGTTATGATTGGAGGGCATCACTGGTGCTCTGGCGGTGATATATTGATGATGTTAATATTATTTGGAAGGGAAACAAATCATATTTTGGAGAATGTGTGCAATATCTAAATAAGAACTATTTTAACCGGAAATTTACCCCAATGTGGAATAAAGAGTATATACATTTTTTAGATATCACCCTTTTTTATGAAGGAAATGACATAAGAACAAAATGTTATTTTAAACCCACAGATGGTAATAGCCATGTCCACAGAACCAGTTGCCATCATCAACCATGGTTAAGGGGCATAGCTAAAAGCCAACAATTGTGCCCAACTAGAGTTAGGCACAATTGTTCCAAAACTGAAGATTTTAAAAATCAGGCAAATCTTATTAAAAATAAACTGATACAAAGTGGATATAAGAAAAGTAGCATGGAAAAAAGAAATTAGAGTCATGTCCAATACAGATGGAGACCAACTTCTTACTAACACTAATCAAATGAAAGAAGGGGAACCTTTTAAATGTGCTTTCATCACAAAGTATAATACTCACCACAGGGAAATTAAAAAAAAAAACTATAGGAAAATACTGGTCAATACTTTTAAATGACCCTATATTGGGGAATATGCTACCTCAACCACTGATGACATATAGAAAAAAATCTGAATTTTAAAACTATGTTAGCACCCAGTTATATCAGAGCAAAAAAATCAGATCAAATGACTATAACACAGAAGGGTTTTGAAGGATGTCGAAACTGTAAGGCGTGCTTAACTACATGCATGAGGGGTATCTCTACCTTCAATAGTTTTACTACGGGAGAGGAGTTCTCCATCCACAGTAGGATTGGTTGCAGCACAGACTTTGTGGTTTATTTACTTCAGTGTCCATGCGGTGAGCAATATGTAGAACGTAGAAAAAGATCTTTAAAAATAAGAATTCTGGAACATATCAACAATATTAAAAAAAAGACTTACAACTCATTCAGTTCAGTTCATTGTAGACTCAGTGAAGCTCTGCATTTTACATCCTGCAGAAAATCCTACCACTCTCAAGCCTCATCTCACACTCAAACTCAGTGAAGCCTGCATTTTACATCCTGCAGAAAATCCTACCTCTCTCAGGTACTGACTGAAGCTTGGAAGATACTCTACCTCATTTATTCTTGGATTGCTACCATATTATCATGTTACTATAGAATTGTTACCATTTAAACCTGTAGTTTGCAACTGTAATTTTCTGTACATGCAGTTTGTACCATTGTCATTTACCCCTTAACCCCTTAAGGACCAAACTTCTGGAATAAAAGGGAATCATGACATGTCACACGTCATGTGTCCTTAAGGGGTTAAGGACAGCGGGCGTGCTATGCCGTCCTTGGGGACCCGGCTCTAAATGCCGGGGGACAGCATAACACGTCCCCGCCATCCTATGTACTTACCCGGTCGCCGGTGATCCCACGCTGGAGATCGCGGTGGGGGGACTCACCTGGCATCCCAGGGAGTCCCCCTGCTGCCGTTCCGGCCCCCCCTGGGCCATGTGAACGTGAGGTTCTTACAAGGACCTCACGATCACATGGACGGCATAGCCATCCACAGCAATGCCAGCAGGGGGAGTGCCTGTAATGAAAGGTACTCCCCTGCTGCCTGAAAAAAAAATTCAAACAGTGTAAAATACAATTATATACACTTAGATCATATATATAATTCTATATATGATCTAAGTATATATATATATATACACATACATACACAGAAATATACATACACTGTCTAAGTGTATTTTAATATTAATATATAATTTAATATATATAGATATATATTAATATCAAAATACACGTAGAATGATCTTTATTATATATTTATTTATATATAATTATCATTATATATATTTATATATATAATATACAATAAATATGTAACTACGTTAAAAAATAAAATAAAAAAATGCAAAATAAATACAAAATATATATATATATATATATATATATGTGTAATTTTGTTCTAACTGTATTTTAAAATGTATTTATATATTGATATCAAAATACACCTAGAACGAAATTATATATATCACTATATATGTACCTATATATAAATAAAAATAATTTAAAAAATTATATATATATATATATATATATATATATATATATATATATAATAATTCCTTGTATACATTTATGTAATAATTTTACATAATTACGTCGTTTTAGTAATTACAATTTGCGGGACCTGCCTGACAACTCAGGTCGAAAGTCCAAGGAATTTAATTTGCTAGCACTATATTTAACCCTGTAACTTTCCAAGATACCATAAAACCTGTACATGGGGGTACTGTTTTACTCGGAAGACTTTGCTAAACACAAATATTAGTGTTTCAAAATAGTAAAATGTATTACAACGATGATACCGTCAGGGAAAGTGAAATTTTTTGCATTTTTCACACACAAATGGCACTTACAAGAACAATTGTTTTGATACATTTTACTGTTTTGAAACACTAATATTTGTGTTCAGCGAAGTCTCCCAAGTATAACAATACCCCTCATGTACAGGTTTTATGGTGGTTTTCAAAAGTTACAGAGTAAAAAATAAGGCTTGCGTTTCATTTTTTTCACATTGAAATTTGCCAGATTGGTTACGTTGCCTTTGAGACCGTATGGTAGCCCAGGAATGAAATATACGCCCATGGCATACCATTTGCAATAGTAGACAACCAAAGGTATTGCACAATTTCTCCCACTGTTTTATATTTTATTCATATTAAATTATGTTTCATACCTAAATATTTGGTGTTAAATGAAAGCCCTGTTTCCCTTGAATAAAATGATATATAATAAGTGTGGGTGCACATAATATGAAAAAGGTGAATTACGCTTGAACAGACATAGAGCACAAATTCCAGATTTTGTTTACGTTTTGTTTTGATCACAACGTGTACATTTGGCTCAGTCCTTAGGGGGTTAATGTTTCTAAACAATATTTCATGTACACAGTTATTAATATTTTGGGTGATATAATTTGGTTGCTAAACTTTTCAATACTATATTGCACATGGCTTCTCTACCCTCCTCCCCCCCCCCCCCCCCCCCCCCCATTACCAGTAAAGCGCATGTGTGGCAATACATGGAACCCAAAGAGGAAATTACGGCATTGGAACGCACGGAAGTAATAAATGGTACGCAAGCGGCATAGAGACGCCACATAATCAAATTGAAAACTGCTGTTTCAGATCCCGGAGAACACCAACTAAATGATTGACCAATTACCAGGACTACAGGTCCTTATATATAGGGAACTTTGGGGGGGGTGGGAGTTAGGTGGCATTTTAACTGCATATTATCTGTTTGTTTTTATAACTCAGAGGTCCCTGAGGAAGTTCTTTTTAAGAACGAAATGCGTAGGACTGGGTCTATAATTTTACTTTATTTTACTTATTGTAATAGCCTAATAAAGGAATTTGTACTTTCATCTGATTCCTGCTCCTATTACTTCTGGTCTTGGATACTCTAAACCTCTAAACTAGAGGAGGATTGAAGACTGGTTTTAGCCCCCCACTGCCATCGGGGGAGGCACCTAAAAGGCGATCTTACAGTTTACATCTTGTGAGTGCAATAAATAATGTGTAAAAAAGTTCAAAGTGCTTTGTTAGTTTTAATTCCTTTTATTCAGGAGATGTTCTGTTCTTCATAAAAGATCAGTGTGATTGGTTCAGACCACCACTTCTGCTTATGTCAGCAGACAGCAGGTAGGTCAAAGGCAAACAGGGGCAGAGCCAGAAAATGCAAGATTTGAACAGAAGTAAGATTTTACTATATTTAGGGAGCGGGGTGGGGAGGTGGAGGGGGGGAGGGGAATGGCTGTTTTAACATTATAGGGTCTGGAATACATGTTTTCCTGACCCTATAGTGTTCCTTTAAGATGAATTGCTTTCAGTGCTTAGAACAAGGGGTGCCCAAAAGGTATATCCCCAGATGTTGTATAACTACAACGCCCATGATACTTTGCATGTCTTTGCGTGCCTTAATGACATGGCATCAAGGACGTTGTAGTTTTAAATCATCTGGGGATCTACCGTTTGGGCACCCCTGGATAGAGGATACCTTTAAATGATTCCTTTAAAGTAAGTGATTTGTCATCACACTAGTACTGTATTCAATACCTAATTTTCTGCAAGTGTGTGACCTAAGCTAGCACATTTCATAAAGAGTGCTGCTACTAACATTCATTTACTCATTCCAAACAGCTAAGCCAGATAGCATACCTTGCCAGGTCATAGTGAGAGCCATACACCTATTTCATCATGCATTATTCAGTAAAGTCACAGAGAAGGTGCACATATCATTAACGCGTGTAAAAAAGAAAAAGCAATTAAAAACTTCAAAGGAAACCATTTCAAATAGTTCAACTTTGTTTAAATGTCATATTTCTGCTGCAAATGTATTTTTAATGATAACATTTCTTTGTAATGTAAATCAGACTCTTCACAATTATAACATGTTAATCAAGTTATTGCTCAATTAATGGGTGACCACATCGGACCATCAACATATCAGTGTAGTTTTCTAGTGTTTAAACTATGCATTTAATTATTCCAAGAGTTATCATTTATTTATGAAGCACAAGTATATTTTAGAAGAATTCATGCATTAATGTCATTTAAAGATGCCATCCTTCATAAGCGCAAATTAGAGAGAGCAGTAGTAACTATGTTGAGCGTGTGATATAAAGTCTGTAAATTGGTAACTTTAGGAATAATCATTGACCAGGATCTAATTCATTTTTCAAAACACATGAAGCTTGTTGTACACGGGATAAAAATGCATTGGCTATTGTTGTCACACAAGGATGGTTGCATTTTGAGTGCAAGCTAGTATATTGAGAATGTGGTCTATTGACAAATTGCCAGGTTCATGAATGATGTCTAGGAAAGAAGTCAAACACCTGCAAACTACATGCAAGTATCATGAGAAAGCCAAAAGGGAGACAAAGAAGGTAATGCGGTAAGTGAATATTTAACTAATGTTTGTATGTTTAATTCCATTTGATTATGGCTTCCTGTGTGTCTTTAGTTGTTTTATTGTTCTTTGTTTTACTTACTGTGCTTTGTGTTTACTGTTAAAGTACCAAGTTGATTCTGATTTTTGTTCAGTATTTACGGATGAAAATGAAGGAAAGGGGCCACAGTTAGGAAAAAGGACACATTAGTCATTTGTTACATGTGAGTTTACAGAGGAAAAGGTTCTATTTCAACTGTCAAAAGTAAAGACAAATAGGTAAATGGGGCCTGATGGAATACACCCAAAGTTATTAAAAGAGCTTAGTGGTGTACTAGCAAAACCATTAACAGATTTATTTAACCAATCGTTGTTACCGGAGTAGTCCCAGAAGATTGGAAGTTAGCGAATGTTGTGCCCATTCACAATAAAAGTAGTAGGGAGGAGTCAGGCAACTATAGGGCAGTAAGCCTTACTTCAGTAGTGGGGAAAGTAATGGAAACCATGTTAAAGGATGGGATTGTTGAACATCTAAAATCACATGGTTTTCAAGATCAGAGACAACATGGGTTTGCTTCAGGGAGATCATGCCAAACTAATCTTATTGATTTTTTTTTCATTGGGTAACAAAAAAAAATAGATCAGGGTGGTGCAGTAGATAGGGATAGGCATAAGGTAATCCTAACTATAAGGCCAGGAACTAATGAAAGTATTTAGAAAATTGGGCAGACTAGATGGGCCAAATGGTTCTTATCTGCCATCACATTCTATGTTTCTATGATGGTCAACTGAGAAACAACTCAAGATAGCACGGCAGGGGTTCATAACTATAACTTTTACACCAAAGTCAAGACAGTTGGTAGCTATACATCATGGGATAAGGGGAAACTACTAGAACATGTAAACATGACACCCAGAAGCCTGATCAGAATCTGTTAACAGGTAAAACGTTTCAAGTCAGAGTATATTTCTATGTTAATTACAAATATAGGTATATTATAATTCTATAGAATCAATTAATATGGCAACGTAACTTAGAAGAGTGCTTACAAAAGTGTCATTCAGGTTTCCACAGATAAAAACCTACTGTGTAGGAGAAGTGGTACAGCAAACATTGCTGACCTCCATTTCCATATAGGAAAATTTCAAAAAAACTAAACATTTTAAAAGTTAGAGAGATGCAATTGTGTTTAAAATCTAAAATATCTCCAATGCTAAAATTATTGTAGGACCCACCAATATTGGGTACACAATAAACATTCATATGCACACATCCAACACATACATTACCATACATGCACACACACACATTCATACACAAACACACATGGACACATATAGACTCATACACAAACACACATTCATATACACACAAACTCACACAAGCACAAATATTATTGACCGGACTGGGGTGACTTCACATCTAAAATATCAGTGCAAACAGATCCCAGCAGCCCCTGTTAAAATACTACAGAATTTCACAAGTAGTGACAGGGAATTACTGGCTGTAACTACATAAAGCCAGTTGCAGTTAAAGGTTCTCATTATCTATGGCCAACGCTACTTTCAACTGTTTATTTGATTTTTCTGCTACAAAGTGTCCTAGGAAATTTTTTTCTCAAATTTTGGCAACTATGCAATATCATTTACTACTCATGTTTATTGCACACAATATTGTCACTATATTTTTTATCCTATTTTATTCTATTAATGTACTGCCCTACTTCAGTCAGAAGGTGGCAGTGTCTTATTGGCTAACTAACTGAGATGTAGGTGTTTAGACTGAAAACCTGTGTATTTATCTGTTGATAGATTGCTTAAACACCACATTTCTTTGTTGCTATAATACATAGTAATAGAGGGATCTCTACATTTTACAAGGAGGAAGAAAATGTATCTATGATGCACCATCAAGTATCAGGTCTATGAAGCACAAAATCAGATGTTTTTGATGCTTGAGTGACCCAGAGTAATGTTCAGCTCAGTGTGCGCACTTCCTTTCAGTCCCGCCGGAAACCGGAACATGAAATTCAAGTTCCAGTACCGCGGTGCGCCCTGTGCTGCCGAGAAACGCTACAAGACAGGTAAGTAATTATGGGACAAGGGGAGGGGGACAGTATGGGAGAGAAGAGAAGACTATGGGGAGGGGAGGGGGGATGAAGACTATGGGGAGGGGAGGGGAGGGGGGATGAAGACTATGGGGAGGGGAGGGGAGGGGGGATGAAGACTATGGGGAGGGGAGGGGAGGGGGGATGAAGACTATGGGGAGGGGAGGGGAGGGGGGATGAAGACTATGGGGAGGGAAGGGGGGATGAAGACTATGGGGAGGGGAGGGGGGATGAAGACTATGGGGAGGGGAGGGGAGGGATGAAGACTATGGGGAGGGGAGGGGGGATGAAGACTATGGGGAGGGGAGGGGGGATGAAGACTATGGGGAGGGGGTGGGAGAAGACTATGGGGAGGGGGGGGGGAGAAGACTATGGGGAGGGGGGGGGGGAGAAGACTATGGGGAGGGGGGGGGAGAAGACTATGGGGAGGGGGGTGGAGAAGACTATGGGAGGGGGGACACTATGGGACAGGGGAGAAAAAAAATATTCTGAACAAACTGTCCCATAGTAAGAAACACTATGGGACAGTTTGTTCAGAATATATTGTTTTCTGGGTTTCTTCCTCTAAAAACTAGGTGTGTCTTATGGTGAGGTGCGTATTATGGAGCGAAAAATACGGTACTTGTTTTGTTTTGTGAAGCGGAGAAGGACTAAGACCCTGATTAACTCCTGGCTAGGCAGCTGCCTAGGTTCATTTTATTGTGAATCCTGCTCTGTAGTTCAGTGTTAAATTTGTCGACTAACAATTTTAGTCAGATTTTAGTCAAGTACAATTTTTTGGATTTAGTCGACTTAAACTAGGCTAAAACTAAAACAATTCAAATGACTAAAATACGACAAACTAAAATGGCTTTCTAGTCAAAGGACAAATTGAAATTTGCTGCCAAAATTAACACTGCACAGAGAGGCTGTGGAAGGGGCAAAAGAGACAGACCAGGGCTTTCGGAGAGAGACACCTGGAGGGGGTTTGGGGACACAAAGAGACGGAGAGGAGCAGGGGAAGGGTCAAAATAGACAAATAGAAGCTTTAATTAAACCCATTTGATTTTAGTTGTGTCGATTAAAATCTACTGGAGATTTAGTCGACTAAAACTAGACTAAAACTAAAACAATTCAGATGACTAAAATAGGACTAAAATTTAAAATGGCTTTTTAGTCAGAAGACTAACTAAAACTAAATTGAAATTTGCTTCCAAAATTAACACTGCACAGAGGGGCTGTGGAAGGGGCAAACGAGACTGACCAGGGCTTGGGAGAGAGAAACAGAGGGGCTTTGAGGACAAAAAGAGACAGTGAGGGGCTGGAGAAGGGGCAAATGAGACATAGAGAAGCTTTAACTAAACCCACTTGATTTTAGTCGTGTCGATTTAAATCTACTGGAGATTTAGTCGACTAAAACTAGACCATAAACAATTCAGATGACTAAAATACAACTAAAATAAAATGTTTTTTTAGTCAAAAGACTAAGACTAAAACTAAATTCAAATTTGCTGCCAAAATTAGGACTGTTGTAGTGAGGTGACTTCAAGTCCTGCCACACGTTTAAATGTCTTCGACACATTAATAACTTTTTTCCTTGGGTTTCCAGTGAACAGCATAGGAGTGCGCAGCCTATTGCATTAGGGTATGCACCCTAAAACACAAACACACACGCCTCGTGTATATGTATGTGTGTGTATATATATATATATATATATATATATATTTATATACATACATACACTGCTGTTAGTGTACTATGTGTGTGTGTGTGTGTGTGAGAGGGTGCTGTGTGTGTGTGTGATAGTGCTGGTAGTGTGTGTGAGGGTGCTGTTAGTGTGCTGTGTGTGTGAGGGTGCTGTGTTTGTGAATTTGTTTGGAGGGATTGTGTGTGGGGGTGGGGGGACAGATTAGGAAAGGTAAGAAGGATCCCCCCTCCCTTCGTACCTTTTGCCTGGGAGGGGGGATCCTTGCTGCCTTCCCTGATTCCTGGTGGTCTTAGTGGTGAGAGTAAACTCTAGCCTGCACAGCTAGAGTTCACTCTCGCGAGATCTGAGCGTTGCCGTGGCTAGAGCTCCCCGGGTCCTCTCCTGCCTCTGGGCCGGTGAGGGAGATCTTTGATCTCCCCACCGGCCCATGGAGGCACACAGCAGGGCCAGCGCTCGGATAGAGCAGGCTCTGCATGGATCGACAGGGGAGATAATGATCAATGCGCGGGCTGCAGGGATTAGGGTGTGCCCAGGCACACCCCGTGGGCACGCCTATGGTAAACAGATTGGTTATCCTGATTATTCTTTTTCTTCCTAGTCAATTTTGATTTCTTTTTTTCTGGTGGGTTTTTGCAATCAGTTATTCCTCTTATTTTTATATAATTGTGACAGGTTGTACTGGAGTTATTTTTGTTATGATTTTAATGTTTGAGTCGAAAGCAGATTTTTAAGTTTTTAACTGGTATGAAATATATTGCTACAACTGATGACAAAAATAAATCCTTTTGATATACGAGTATCAGCATATGTGGAGAAAGCGTCTCCTTGGTGGTCTTTTATGCATTCTTGTGGGAAAGAGGATAGTAGCATCTAAAACAACAATTCTGGCTCTGACTAGCAATTATTCTCTATGGTTCTTATGTGCCTCAGAATTGCAAATTTCAAAGAAAATCCTTTGCTATTTACCAAAGACTGTTATGGCTCAAGTAAAAATATAAAATTTTTACTCTGAATACCTTTTGCAATGCAGAGTAATTCAGTAATGACTTAGCAGGAAATGTCTGAATCCAACAAGAAATATGCGAATTTGAAGATTTATCAAAGGGCTAATATACCTCTGAAGTTTGAAATTCTGAAGTCTGTTTTTGCGGCCATCCCAGAGTAGTGAAATAACTTAAAGGACCACTCTAGTGCCAGGAAAGCATACTCGTTTTCCTGGCACTAGAGTGCCCTGAGGGTGCCCCCACCCTCAGGGACCCCCTCCCGCCCGGCTCTGGAAAGGGGAAAGGGGTAAAAACTTACCTTTTTCCAGCGCTGGGCGGGGAGCTCTCCTCCTCCTCTCCGCCTCCGTTCCTCCCCGTCGGCTGAATGCGCACGCACGGCAAGAGCTGCGCGCGCATTCAGCCGGTCACATAGGAAAGCATTCATAATGCTTTCCTATGGACGCTTGCGTGCTCTCACTGTGATTTTCACAGTGAGAATCACGCAAGCGCCTCTAGCGGCTGTCAGTGAGACAGCCACTAGAGGATTAGGGGGAAGGCTTAACTAATTGATAAACATAGCAGTTTCTCTGAAACTGCTATGTTTATAAAACAATTAGTTAACCCTAGCTGGACCTGGCACCCAGACCACTTCATTAAGCTGAAGTGGTCTGGGTGCCTAGAGTGGTCCTTTAAGAAGGGCAAGCTCAGGGAAAGACTTAGCTCAGTGGCAGAGCTTACAGTTGCAGCGGTGGGTGCACAGTGAAGACCATTTTGAAAAGGTTTGATTACTTACTCTGGGAAGTTGCCAGGACTCTCCTGGCACAATAACTACTACAGTGGGCTGTAATGTTTATATTGCTTAGAGTGTTTCTTTGAAAAAGTTGGCCAGTAGGTAAATAATAATAATAATAATATATATATATATCCCCTTAAGGACCGGCCTGTTTTTGCGATGTTTGTACGTTAAGGACCAGAGCAGTTTTAACACTTTTGTGGTGTTTGTGTTTAGCTGTAATTTTCCACTCTCTCATTTACGGTTCCCATACAAGTTATATATTGTTTTTTTCACGACAAGAAGGACTTTCTTTACATACTAGTATTTATATTATGTCATATATTGTATTTAAAAAAAATAATAAAATATGGTGAAAAATAAAAAAAAACATGTTTTTGGACTTTTACTTGAAAAATCTTTTACTTATCTACAAAAGCTAATGAAAAAAACTGCTAAATAGATTCAAAATTTTGTCCCGAGTTTAAAAACACCCAGTGTTTACATGCTTTATTGCTTTTTTTTTTGCAAGTTATAGGCCTATAAATACAAGTAGGAAATTGCTGTTTCAATATATATATATATTTTAAATGTATCAATAGTGACATTGTTACACCGTTATCTGTCATAAATCCCCGAAACACACCTAACATGTACATATTTTTTAAAGTAGACAACCCAGGGTATTCAAAATGGGGTATGTCCAGTCTTTTTTAGTAGCCACCTAGTCACAAACACTGGCCAAAGTTAGCATTTATATTTGTTTGTGTGTTAAAAATGCAAAAAACGCTAACTTTGGCCGGTGTTTGTGACTAAGTGGCTACTAAAAAAGGCTGAACATACCCCATTTGCAATACCTTAGGTTGTCTTCTTTTGCAAATGGTATGCCATCATGGGGCTAATTCTCATTCCTTGGCTACCATACGCTCTCAAAGGCAACCTAACCAATCTGATAAATTTCAATAAAAAAAAAGTAAAATCAAGCCTTATATTTGACCCTGTAACTTTCACAAACACTATAAAACCTCTACATATGGGGTACTGTTATACTCAGGAGACTTCGCTGAACACAAATATTAGTGTATCAGAACAGTAAAATATATCACAGCAATAATATCCTCAGTGAAAGAGCTGTTTGTGTGTGAAAAATGCAAAAAACTTCACTTTCACTGACAATATCATTGCTGTGATATGTTTTACTGTTTTGAAACACTAATATTTGTGTTCAGCGAAGTCTCCCGAGTAAAACAGTACCCCCATGTACAGGATTTAGAGTGTCATAGAAAGTTACAGGGTTAAACACAGTGCTAGCAAATTAAATTATCTGGACTTTTGGCCTGGGTTGGCAGGCAGGTCCCTCAAATTGCAATCATTAAAATTACTTAATTAGGTAAAAATATTACATAAATATGCACGTAGAATTTTAATATATATACATATTTATATATTTGACGTCTACGTGTATATTTATGAAATTATTTATGTAATTATGTATGTGGACATATATATATTTCGTATTATTTTTATTTATTTATTTATACATATATATATATATCATTACATTCTAAGTGTATTTTGATATAAATATATATATATATCAATATCAAAATACTGTTAGAATAAAATTGCATATATATATATATATAATTTTTTTTAATTATTAAAAATTATTTTTATTTTTTGTTATTTATTTTTATTAACATACTATTTGTATTTTATAATAATATATATATACCATATATATAGTTATTATATATATATTGTATATATTCGTGTGTAATTTAAATATAAGTGTATTTTTATATTAATATACGTATATATAAATATAAAAATACACTTAGTATGACATTATATATATGATATATATACATATATTATATATAGGTATATATAGATATAATACATGTATATATACCATATATATATATACACATATTATTATTTTTTTTACACTGATTGTTTTTTTTTTTACACTTTATTTTTGATTTTTCACTTGCAGGGAGACTGCCTGTCAGCACAGACAGTCCCCCTGCAGGCAGACACATGGACCCCTATTGCGGTCATGTGATCGAGTGATCACATGGCCGTGGGGTCCTGATCTGCCGAGGGGGGACTGCCCAGGCAGACAGGCAGTCCCCCTGGACCGGGAGGAGAGCTGATCGCCGCCGTGGGACCGACGGCGATCAGGTAAGTAGCCCCTGACCGTTATGACGGTTCAGGACCGTCAGCGGTCCAAACGCACATTTTACCGCTGACGGTCCTGAACCGTCAGCGGTCCTTAAGGGGATATATATATATATTTAAAAAATGTTTCGGCTCATATTAGCTATGGAACCCAGCGGGTTAAGCTACTTATAGTTAATCCTAACAATACTGCCCATTTACAGTTGCCATCACCGGTTACAAAGGAACCAGAGAAACCGATTCCCTATTTTTTTTTAAAGAAAAATATTTACCCTTTTCATACAATATTAAATTATCTGGAAGGGTTTTGGGGCACATTTAAAGGAACACTATAGGATCAAGAACACAAACATGTATTCCTGACCTTATATTGTTAAAACCCCCATTTAGGGGGCTTGCCCCTCCCCCTTAGCCCTCCCTGCTGACATCATCAAAATGTATGATTTCAGCCAATTTATGATTTCAGGCAAACCTACAGGAAAGCATTGGATTGGCTGAAATCGGCAAGGAGGGGGGATGGGGGCAGGGCCAAAAGCCAACTTGGCCAATCAGCACCTCCTCATAGAGATGCATTGAATCAATGCAACCAGTGGCGTACATACCGCAGTCACAGGGGTCGCAGCTGTGACCCGGCCCATCAATCCAGGGGGCCCGGCTGCCCTGTGGACCCCTGCGCCCTGGTACCCGCTGCCATGTGTTGCGGCCCTAGCCGCGTGGTATAATTGCCGGGGTCGCACGTGAAGGGGCCCATCGGGTGGCCCATGCTGTTAGGACAGCCAATGGAAATGAATAGTGGGTAACCGGTGACAACGCGACCGGGCCCCCTCTGATGATGACTGACACTGGGAGGAAGTGACTGCCCTGGTCACTCCTCCCAGCAGCCACCGGGAGCCGTGTGGGAGGAAGAAGAGGGACTCAGAGTGGGAACTCTTACTCCCTACAATCTGAGCCACTGGACCCCAGGGAAGTCACCCTCCTGCATCTAAAAGGTAGGTAATAGGAGGGTGACTAAAATATTGTGCATGTGTGTGTTAGTGTATGTGTGTGTGTGTTAATGTATGTGTCTGTGTCTATGTATGTGTCTGTATGTATCTGTGTGTCTGTATGTATGTATGTGTCTGTGTGTATCTCTGTGTGTGTCTGTATGGGGTGGTGGTGGGGGGTAGGGGGGACCCCATGGATTAGTTTTGCACCGGGGCCCCATGGATTGTGTGTATGCCATTTGCCACTGGATGCAACTCTATGAGGAAAATTCAGCTGAATGGCAGTGCTGCCTACTGTGCAGCACTATCCCATGAAGCACCTCCAGTGTCCATCTGAAGAGTGGCCACTGGAGGTGTTAATAGGAGGCAATGCAAATACTGCCTTTTTCAGAAAAGGCAGTGTTTACATGAAAAAAGCCTGCAGGGAATGATTATACTCACCAGAACAACTTCATTAAGCTGTAGTTGTTCTGGTGACGATAGTGTCCCTTTAAATAAATGTAGAGAAGGAATCACAAATATGTGTAAAATTAACATTCTTAGATTTTGTTTCCTCTCATTTGCTGCAAATTTATTTTCACAAATTTAAAAAAAACAAACATTTGTATCTGTTAAACTGTTAATTGATACCAATATATATTCATCCAAGGAACTTACTACAGGGTATATTTTGTGATGCATGGAGCTTAAGTTCCTTGGATATATATATATATATATATATATATATATATATATATATATACACTGTATATTATACATTGCTATTATCCTCAAAAAGCATACAAAGAGCATACAAAGAGCATACAAGATCACACGCCAAGTACTTTTTTTGCAGATAAAAACAAAACAACTTTTATTCTTTTTTTGTCCTGATGAAAGTTGTTTTTTTTTGTACCAAAACTGAAATGTCAATACCTTTACTTGCTAGAAGCTGAATAAAAGAATAAAAGTCAAGTTATATTTTTATCTGCAAAAAAAAAAAAAAAATATGTGGAGTGCAATCATTTTTGTTATATAGTTGTGGTCAGGGAAATTGGCAGAGTTAGCATTAATCATGATATTTACTAAATTTGGTTGTGGTGTGCCAAAACCGTTGTACGGGCAGGCCTGTAAATAAAGAGGGCAAAAAGGTATAAGCAAAACATCTTTAATATTTATTTAATTGTTTACAAGACCCGTGACGACATGTGGCTTTCTTATTTGGCTAAGTCTTTGAATGATTGTCTGAGTTATTTTTCCAGTTGAGGTATATACCGGTTGTGTGTGGATGACTTCCATCGTCCTAGTCTTTTGATGATGTGTACTGGAATAGTTTGACTAGATGCGGCTGTTGCTGCGCCTACTCGGAATGAATGACTGGTGAAAGCTGATGGGTCGCACCCTATTTTTGTAAAGAGAGTTCGTATGTAGACCGTGAATTTGGATGGTTTTAGAGGGTTACCGTGTAGGCTTAGTAGTGGGTCGTTTTTATTTTGACCGCTTAAGTACGGATAAAGCTGGTCAAATAATTGCACTGGGCACCACGTGTTGCCTGTGGAGTATATGGGTATGTCGACAGGCGGCCCTGTTTGATTTGTTTTGGATTGCTTAAGTGTCAGGGCATAGTGGTCCCCTATTTTGTTCAGGTCCGGCATTTTTAGCATTTTGTTGGTATCATTGGTCTTTTCTACAGTGAATTGGTCGCAAGAACCCGTAGAAGGCCAGATAAATAGTGATTTTTAAGGTGTTGTTTGTTTCAATTTTGAATGGTAACATAATCAATGCGTCGGACAATGCACAGAATTTGTTAGCATCTATGGGCTGTCAATTTGTGGGTCTGTGATCTTCTAATCGTAGGATACCTTTCAGGATTATTTTTATGGGGTTTGAAGACATGAAAGTACTGTGCCTAGGGTATGTATTTATGACATGGTATTGTATACCTGTGAGATATAGCTATGCCACTATAGTATCTAGTGACAGCGGGTTTGTAATTTTGTATTCTGTAATAAACCTGTTGAATATGGTTAACGTTCGATTGTACGAGCGTCTGGTGTTTGCTGAGAGTGGTGATTGTGCCAGCATTCTCCCGTGCGCCATGAGTATAGTTAGTCCAGGATGAGTTCCTGGAATATCAGTGGTCTGTATGGGGTTTTATCGCCTGTGAGATGTACTTGGTGGAACACCCGGAGGTATAGCCCGGTATATGTTCGCACATGAAGTGGAAGTATTGTGTGGCTGCCAACCACATGAGCCTTCTGACTAACCTCATGAAGGTCAGGGTTGAGGACCTGCCCTTGTTAATTATGTTGCATGCTGCTGCGTTATCTGTATAGCACTTTACTGCCTGTCCTTTCCAAAGGTGTCCCCACATTTGGGCTTCTGACAATATTGGGCAAACCTTGAAAAGGCCAGAAGTGGTGTTAAATAATGGTAAAGTTACTGTCTCTGAATCATTTGTTCCCGAAAATGGCTGCATAACCTGAGTGGGCTGCTGCATGGATGTATTTACCACAAGGCAAACAAGGCATTTGCCTAGGGCGGCACTTTCAGGGGGGGCGCCAAAAAAACACCACCCTAAGCTTCCAGACAAATGCCTTGTTTGCCTCAGTAAGTAGAAGTATAGATCAGGGTGTTTCAGTGGATGTGATCTATTTGGATTTTGCCAAGGCATTTGATACAGTTCCACACAAGAGATTAGTGTTTAAACTCAAGGAAATCGGTCTACATGAAAATGCTTGTTCTTAGGTAGAACATTGGCTTAAAAACAGAGTACAAAGAGTTGTCGTTAATGGTAAATTTTCAAGCTGGACAGAGGTGGCAAGTGGTGTCCCTCAGGGTCTGTTCTGGGACCCCTTCTATTTAACATGTTTATAAATGATCTTGAAGACAGCATTGAAAGTCATGTTTCAGTGTTTGCAGATGACACAAAACTTTGTAAAATAATACAATGTGAAAGATATTACTTTGCTGCAGAGGGATTTAGATAGACTGGAGGACTGGGCACTCAAATGGCAGATTAAATTTAATGTTGAAAAATGCAAAGTTATGCACTTCGGCGTAAAGAATACACAAGCAACGTATACCCTTAATGGAAGCGAATTAGGGATAACAACACATGAAAAGGACTTGGGAATTGTTATAGACAACAAACTATGCAACAATGTGCAATGTCAATCAGGAGTGGCCAATGCCAGTAGGGTATTGTCATGCATGAAAAAAGGCATTCATTCTCGGGACGAGAATATCATTTTGCCTCTTTATAAATCACTGGTAAGACCACATATTGAATATGCTGTGCAATTTTGGGCACCAGTTCTAAAGAAGGATATTATGGCACTAGAAAAAGTGCAGAGGTGGGCTACAAAATTAATAAAAGGAATGGAACATATCAGCTATGAAGAAAGGTTAACAAATTTAAACCTATTTAGTTTAGAAAAACATCGCCTGAGAGGGGATATGATAACATTATACAAATATATTCGGGGCCAATACAAACCATTGTGTGGAAATCTATTCACAAACCAGACTTTACATAGGACACAAGACCATGCGTTTAGACTGGAAGAAAGAAGATTTCATCTAAGGCAAAGGAAAGGTTTTTTTTCTGTAAGAACAATCAGGATGTGGAATTCTCTGCCTGAAGAAGTGTTTTATCAGAGTCCATACAGATGTTCAAACAGCTACTAGATGCATACTTGCAAAAACAGAATATTCAAGGATATAATCTTTCAATGTAGGGTAATAACTGCTTGATCCAAGGATAAATCTGACTGCCATTCTGGGGTCAAGAAGGATTTTTTTTCCTAGCTTGTTGCAAAATTGTGCTTCAAACTGTTTTTTTTTGCCTTCTTTTTGATTAACAGCAAAAAAACAAATGTGAGGAAGGCTGAACTTGATGGACGCAAGTCTCTTTTCAGCTATGTAACTATGTAACTATGTTCTGGGGTTGTCCACCTTACTGTGAGTAAGTGAGTGTAGCTGTCAGTGTGTGTCTGTGAGTGAGTGAAAGTGTGTGTCTTCCAGTGAGAATGGGTGTGCATGCGAGTGTGTGTCAGTGTGTGTATGTCATTTTATGTGTATCTGAGAGTGTGTGCCTGTCAGTGTGTCTGTCAGTGAAAGTGTGTGTTGGTTAAACAGTGTGCGCCAATGACTGTATGTATGTGCCAATGACTGTGTATCTGTCAGTGAGTGTATATCAGTGCATGTATCAATGAGGGCATGTATCTGTCAGTCAAAAAAGTGGCCTTGACATGAATTGGGGGGGCAAATTTAGATTTTGGGGGTGCCCAAATTTAGTCGTGCCTAGGGCAGCACAAATCCAAAATACACCACTGGGCTGCTGCATTTGTCCATATTACTGGGGAAATACCTGTCAAAGGTGGTATGAACATGTTAATGCCGTTCCATTGAGTCGAACACTGACTCCACATGGACAAATCTGCCCTGGCTTGTTCGTCCAGTGTGAATACGCTTTGGTCGTTTGGTAGTTTATATAAGAGACTGAGTAGTCTGGATATGAATGCGCGTCCTTGTGGGATTATTCTCATGGCAAAGTTCAGAGAACCTAGGAGGGATTGTAGGTCTTTCTGAGTCGTAGTACCTCTGCTGAGCAACAACTGTCATTGGCGCACACTGTCATTGGCGCACTCTGTCCTAATTCTCTGAACTTTGTCTGCAGGGAGGCTTGTCTGTATGGTGACTGTTTCTAGGCATATGCCTAGAAATGACAATATAGTGATGGGTCCTAAAGTTTTGTCCATGGCTACCGGTACTCCTAATATTTTTGTTATGCTTAGTGGTGTGTATTCTGTTTTTTCTATGGTCCGAAAGTCGTCTAGGTAGTGAATTACGACTGGACAGCCACATACATTCAACAATAGCCAGCACAGCGTTTCCACGAATAAGTCAAATAACTTTGGGCTACGCTTTGCCCCGAAAGTTAGTCGGTTGGCAAAATAGTATAGGCCTTTCGATTTTATTCCGTGCAGATGCCACAGTGACGGGTGCACTGGAAGTAGTTTGAAGGCGTTGGAAATGTCTGTTTTGTGGCATACTGCAGGGAAAATTCCTCTGAAGGTATGAGTGAGTTAAGGCTTGGAGTGACAACAGAATAAGGAGCCGAAAGGTCTATGATTAAGCAATTTTTATTATTGTATTTGCTGGTTACGATACCTATCAGGTTGTTTGCATAACACTGTGCATAACACTCAGAACGACAGGCGGATGCGTATTAGGGACTTTAACTTGTGGCTTGGTGAATGGTGTCGGGAGCAAGGATTTGGCTTTATTGCTCATGGTAGCTCTGTTTGGAATGGAAATAAACTGTACAAAAAAGATGGTTTGCATCTTTCTCAAAAGGGAACAAATGTTCTCAGTGAGCAGTTCAGAGGTTTTGCTAGGATGTATTTAAACTAGGATGGGGGGGCAAAAGGGTGATAAAACATCAATCCAATTGTCCCCCAAAACAAGGACAGAAGGTGCCTGTAGCAAGTGTGTTAAAAAATGATAAGCTTAGAGTCATGTCTACAAATGCTCGCAGTTTAGGGAATAAGATCCATGAACTTGTGGCAATAATGGCAACTGATAGTGTAGATTTAGTCGCTGTTACTGAGACATGGTATAATGAGAAAAATGACTGGGACATAGCAATACCAGGGTACTCTTTATATAGAAAAGACAGGGAAGGCAAGAAAGGGGGAGGGGTGGCCCTGTATGTAAAGGATAGCATAAAATCTAGCCTAATAAAGGTTAGTGAGGCGAACATAGAGTCTGTTTGGGTTACGTTAGAATTTGGTAATCACACAGTAACTCGTGTAGGTGTGATTTATAGGCCCCCAGGACAAATTGAAGAGTTAGATAATCTACTAGTTGAAGAAATAGCTAAAATGACATTGAAGGGGGAAGTTATCATCATGGGTGACTTTAATCTTCCTGATGTGAATTGGAAAACAAAAATAGCTACTTGTGCCAGGAGCACACATATTCTAAACTCCCTACTGGGATTGTCTCTAAAACAAGTCGTTGAGGAGCCAACTCGTAAAGAGGCCATACTAGATTTAGTGTTAACAAATGGAGATTTGGTATCAGATATTACTGTAGGTGAAAGTTTAGGATCCAGTGATCATCAGTCAGTGTGGTTTAATATAAGAACAGTGACTGAGTCACACCACACAAAAACAAAAGTTTTAGACTTTAGAAAAACAGACTTTTCTAAAATTGGAATATGTGTAAAAGAGTCATTATTAGACTGGAGCAATTTAAATGGAGTCCAAAAGAAATGGGATTATTTAAAAGTTGCACTACTGAAGGCAACAGAAAATTGCATTAGGCTTGTCAGTAAAAGCAAAAAATTCAAGAAACCACTGTGGTACTCCGCAGATGTGGCCAAAATAGTAAAAAACAAGAAGTTAGCATTTAGTAATTATAAAAAAAACCAGAGTGAGGAAGACAGAATGACCTATAAGATTAGGCAGAAAGAGGCTAAGCAAGTTATAAGAGCTTCCAAAGCACACACAGAAGAGAAAATAGCACAGTCAGTAAAAAAGGGGGACAAAACTTTTTTTAGATACATAAATGAGAAAAGAAAAGTAAAACAAGGATTAGTTAGATTAAAAACAAAAGAAGGAAGGTATGTAGATGAGGATAAAGGTCTAGCTGACTGCCTCAATGAATATTTTTGTTCGGTATTTACAGATGAAAATGAAGGAAAGGGACCTCAGTTAAGAAAAAGGATAAATGAGTCATTTATTACACGTGAGTTTACAGAGGAAGAGGTTCTATTTCAACTCTCAAAAGTAAAGACAAATAAGTCAATGGGACCTGATGGAATACACCCAAAGCTATTAAAAGAGCTTAGTGGTGTACTAGCAAAACCATTAACAGACTTATTTAACCAATCATTGATAACAGGAGTAGTCCCAGAAAATTGGAAGTTAGCGAATGTTGTGCCCATTCACAAGAAAGGTAATAGGGAGGAGTCGGGCAACTATAGGCCAGTAAGCCTTACTTCAGTAGTGGGGAAAGTGATGGAAACCATGTTAAAGGATAGGATTGTTGAACATCTAAAAACACATGCATTTCAAGATCAGAGGCAAAATGGGTTTACTTCAGGGAGATCATGCCAAACTAATCTTATAGATTTTTTTGATTGGGTAACTAAAATTATAGATCAGGGTGGTGCAGTAGACATTGCTTACCTAGATTTCAGTAAGGCTTTTGACACTGTTGCACATAGAAGGCTTATCAATAAACTACAATCTTTGAGTTTGGATTCCAATATTGTTGAATGGGTAAGGCAGTGGCTGAGCGACAGGCAACAGAGGGTTGTAGTCAATGGAGTATATTCGAAGCTTGGGCTTGTCACCAGTGGGGTACCTCAGGGATCTGTACTTGGACCCATTCTCTTTAATATTTTTATTAGTGATATTGCAGAAGGTCTTGATGGTAAGGTGTGTCTTTTTGCGGATGATACTAAGATATGTAACAGGGTTGATGTTCCAGGAGGGATAAGCCAAATGGAAAATGATTTAGGTAAACTAGAAAAATGGTCAGAGTTGTGGCAACTGACATTTAATGTGGATAAGTGCAAGATAATGCATCTTGGATGTAAAAACCCAAGGGCAGAGTACAGAATATTTGATAGAGTCCTAACCTCAACATCTGAGGAAAGGGATTTAGGGGTGATTATTTCTGATGACTTAAAGGTAGGCAGACAATGTAAAAGAGCAGCAGGAAATGCTAGCAGAATGCTTGGTTGTATAGGGAGAGGTATTAGCAGTAGAAAGAGGGAAGTGCTCATGCCATTGTACAGAACACTGGTGAGACCTCACTTGGAGTACTGTACACAGTACTGGAGACGCTATCTTCAGAAGGATATTGATACCTTAGAGAGAGTTCAAAGAAGGGCTACTAAACTGGTTCATGGATTGCAGGATAAAACTTACCAGGAAAGGTTAAGGGATCTTAACATGTATAGCTTGGAGGAAAGACGAGGCAGGGGGGATTTGATAGAAACATTTAAATACATAAAGGGAATCAACACAGTAAAGGAGGAGACTATATTTAAAAGAAGAAAAACTACCACAACAAGAGGACATAGTCTTAAATTAGAGGGACAAAGGTTTAAAAATAATATCAGGAAGTATTACTTTACTGAGAGGGTAGTGGATGCATGGAATAGCCTTCCAGCTGAAGTGGTAGAGGTTAACACAGTAAAGGAGTTTAAGCATGCGTGGGATAGGCATAAGGCTATCCTAACTATAAGATAAGGCCAGGGACTAATGAAAGTATTTAGAAAACTGGGCAGACTAGATGGGCCGAATGGTTCTTATCTGCCGTCACATTCTATGTTTCTATGTTTCTATGTTTCGCCAACATGTGAATGGTGGTGTTTGGAATGGCCCGATCATGAAACCTTTCCCTACTTCTGTGCTTAGGAGTGTGTCTACTGTTGTAGGATCTATTGTTGCTGACTGTAAGTTATTAAATTTGATGGTGCCTATCGGTAGTGCAATTAACCCTGTGTGGAACCCTTCAGTGAAACCCGAGATAAGGAACTGAACGTGATCTTGAGATGGGTGTGTATTGAGGTAGAAAGCCAGTGTGTCGACCTGTACCTCCGTCAGTCATTTTTTGGGAAAGAGACGGTTAAGGCACATAGTCTTGGCGTAGGCTCTAAAACAGATGGAGCAAACATGCAACAACCTGCAGGCACTGAAACTGCAGCCCCCTGTGTTGAAGTTGTTGCATATCTGAGCCTTGCCTAAACAGACTATCGGTCTCCCTAATTTGTCTTTCAATCCTCTTTGCTCAAACGTGCTTGCGCTAGGGGTGGTGTAGCTAGTGGTGGGTAAACTAGGTTCGTTGGAGCACAAATTTGTAGCATGAGAGTTGGAAGAGCAACTTGCGCAAGCCGGTGGCACCCGCCCAGCGAAGTGGCGACAGAACAATTCAGTATCCATGTGGCTCCATTGTATCCTGATATTGAACTGTGTGAATGTTGCCGCTGCCTTGGCTGAAAATGACTTGTGGTAGTCGTAAAACGTGGTTGTGGATTATCTGCATCAGGAGTCTATATAATTCCGCCTTCCTGGCGGTGGCTGAGTATGGTAAGCCTCTCCGCCTTAGTTCTGTGGCGATCTAAGGGATGGTGCATGACCTCTTGGATGGTGCATGACCTCAGGGGCTTGACGTGTCTTGGTTCTCGCCTGTAATGGGGGCTGCGGTTGGTGTGGGTGGTCTAGCTGGTGTACTGGGCAGTGAGAAGTCCTCTCCTTGGTCAGACAGGTGAGACACACTATAATGACATTGAAATTACACTTGTGATTCTACTGTTGTTGGCAGGTTATGTTAACTGGCGTCATTTTTAATGCCGGGTGGTGAAGAACTTATCTACATTTGGGATGGTGAGGCTCTGCTAATTGCCAAGTGGCTGGTAGAGGTGCTGACTATGATTTGGCTCTGTGCTGTGCCATGAAATGATGGCGGAGTGTAGGCCTGTGGAAAGCATAAGAAGGCTGTAGGTAGGGAAAGTGACGCCCTGACTACTCCACTTGGTAGAGTGTTGCGAGTCTCTAGCTATGATTTTGGCCGATGGGCGAAAATACCTCTGTGTGAGGATGGATGTTTGTCTCGCGGTGATTCTGAATTATGAACCTGAGTTTGGGGCTGTACTGGTACCCTACCTGCCAGTTTACCGTGCATGGACAGAAGTTACGAAAGGACATGGCCTACCTGAGCTCTTTTGAGGGGTCTTATTTCTTGACGGAGTGTCTGATTGGGTGGTATTAATCACCTGTTGAAAACCAAAATTGTGGTGGGTATTATACCCCTACTATATAACGGTTTGGTTTGTTAAAGGTGGTACCTACCTGGGTATCTAGACCCTTTCCTTGAGGGGCAGTAATTATGGTGTTATCGCTTCGAAACCTAGCAGATTGAGGGATCAAAGTGAAAATTTATATTTAAGTTTGTATGATATCGGCGTGCTTATGTAACCTATTTACTATTGTCAGGGTATTTATATCGGCAGACATTTTGTGCTATGATAGAAATACAAAGTGTATATTCTGAAGTCATTGTTGAACAGACCAGACTCCATTTTGTTATTCTCAAGCTAACAAAGAGACACAACATTTCTATCCTTTCACTTTGACTGACTGCTTTGCCCAAGCTTAATGGAATGTGTATATAACCAAACCAAATAGATAAGACATTGAGAATGGGGGTGGACAGACTGTCTAATTACTAATGGAATATAATAAATTCTATTCCCAGACTTAGGTGACAGAGGAGATTAAACAATTACATTTTACTTTCGATATTGTACAACGTCCCATTATAGTTTAAGGTGAAACTTAGTTCACAAACTATCAATTTTAGGAATTATAGCAGAATTTGCAGACGCATAGTCTGAAGAAATTCTCTTGATCTGACAGATAAAATAAGTAATAGCCATCATAAAGATAACGTAAATGACGTCAAAAATAGCCACCAGGAAAAGTTAACTCTTTCCTGGATAGGTATGTGTAGTGGAACAATACTGCCATCTAGAGTCTGAATATTAAATTGGTTACCTAGAAGGGAACCACACCCCACATTTGTGATTGGCTATCACCTAAGGAATTTTTCCCTTTAAAAAGTTAAGACAAGGGAAGAGAGGGAGATTCAGAAATTCGAGATTCAAAGATTGAAGAGAGAGACATTACGACACTCTGGGGATTCAGAGAGATCCAGGCAGAATCGGGCGACCAGAGTAACCAAGAAACTCTCACACTCCATGCAGAGAAACAGATCTATGACATTTAGCTACCTGGGAATATCTGATGAGAAAATATCTACATAACTGGTAAATATACAGGCATTTAATTAATTAATTAAAATTAATAGTATGATATATGACTGGATAAATCATGTTTGATTTCATATTTAGAAATCTTAATTATTAAAGAATATATATATGGTTATAGCATCCCATCTGCAGCTGGGATTAATATAATCATTAATGTATTTGTGTGATTAATATCACGTTAGCATATCATGACCATTTATCCAGCTGTATTGATTGGCTCTAAAATAAGATAAAATATCTATTGAGATTAAATCATTGTATAAAATATCAGCTTATAGAACATAGTAGATTTTCTCATTGGATGCAAGGAAATGTTGAAATGGTTGATGACTGGTTAAATGTTATTTATTAATATTACATAGGAGTAGATCTTAACTACTTAGGAGGTCTAGCCAGCACTGCAAGGGTTATTTCTAACTGCTAGCTAAGTTCTATTGCCCTACACTGTAGCTCTGTGTGTGAAACATCACATTCTTTGTCTCTGTAAAGAAAGTCGTAAATTATCTTGACAGTTTGTAGACTCTATGCTGTACTAACCAGGAAGTAAACTGCCACTCTGTATTGCATATTGTTTTTATACTGCATATTAATTATTATTGCCATATTGTATTACATATTCATGTTATACTCGAATTCCATTGATTATTATCATGCATGTTACTCATCATTATTATTTAAATTGTTAAGAAATAAATATCTATTTTTATAACAATTTGTGATTTTTAATTACCGGTATATGGTTATACATTTCATTTAACACGATAACGATTAAGGATCTGAGAATTGAAAATCGTGGGCAATTCTCATCTGTTTACATTATTATCCCATAAATATCCCCACACTATGTGAGCTTATGACTTCTATGAGATGGGTGTTACATATGACATTAAGTGACTTAGTAGTCCTTGTACGTTAGTGGTCATAACCGGTATGCATTGAATGTAACTTTGATTGTTGAACCGATCGCGTATGATTAATGCTAGCGTACCCATCTGGGTAGGTATTGTAAAGTTGATAGTAGTTCTAACTGGAATTAAATCGTATAGAGATATTTCTCAATTCGTTAGCGGGCTAACCGAGTATCTTTTATACTGATGTTAGCCCCCGTGCAATGTCTTGTTTGAAATACATTTTATGCTGGGTTCGTGCTTATTGGTATTAGCTTATATGTAGTTTCCGTACCCTCTTCTGTGCCCTCGTTTGGAATCACACTAATTTTAACGTACCGTGTCTACTGAAAACAGCGTCAAATGTGACTGTTAAGCCGGAAAGTAAAGATCAGAAATCTGAAAAGACATGAAGTGACATATGCAAACGTACGTGGGTATTCATAAGAAGATTCGGACTGAATGATCATATAGAATTTTCTTGTAACACGGAAAACATGTATACAAACGTGAAGTAACAGAATTATAGGTCAATTAAACATATGTTACAGAAATAACTTCTAGTTTAACTGTTTGAATCAATTGATCATAACTTATGTAGTGAAAAAGGTTAGGGTTTGTTGTAGTTAGCGATTTTAGATGGTAGATGGTGGTGTTGGTACGTGACATAGCCTACAGATTGAACCAAAGTATAGGTAGCTGTGCGATGTTTAGTATGAGCATAACCGTATGTTAGGAATTGGTGTATCATTTTACTGCGTTCGTGCCCATTCGTGCACTTTCGTATGCTTGGGAGGTAATGCCTGTATAGCTGTTCTTGCGTGCGTGACCCCAGTTCGGTAGTTTTGGCGTGTTCCCTTGTACTCACTGTTTGACAACGTGCTGTCAGCTGACCCGGAAGTTCGGGAAAGTGCCCCGGGAGTTACGTGTTGCTGTGGCTGACCTCTTTCAAGTGGTTGAGGCTGGGGACGGTAGTCCAAGGTCTGAGGGCCTGCTCACTTGTCTGGACAGCTTCTGGCTGCTAGAAAACAACGTGGGGGATTCTTCTGGCGAAACCGGAAGTGACCAATCGACGTCGGGCCAGTATGGAGGTAAGTTTATGTTTTTATAGGCCGGATCATCCCCTCCCACAACTCCAGGCTCTGCCTTCCTATACATACATTTCTTTTTTTTATATCAATTTTTCACTTCCCCAATGCCAGCCATATATCATATTATCCCTCCCTAATCCCACCTTTCTCCTAATTTTGTTTCCTTGCAATCTAGTATGTTTTCCTTTTCCCTCCCCTTGTCCACCTCATACCCAGCAGCCCACAGTCCTCTACCTGTCTCTCGTGCGATTGGACCACAGAGACAAATCAAATGATGCAGAACAGCAGCACATGAGGTGTGGAACAGATCAGGAGAAAATTGGAATTAAAAGGTAGGTTTTTAGCAATTTAAAATAATTTTTAAATCCCAAAAGTGTGAGGGGTGGCTACTAAGAAGGGCTACTAAAGAAAATAAGTGGCAATATATAAATGTGTAATCGTTTAATACCTGTAACACCCACTCCAATGAAATATAATTATATTTAAGAAAAATCTTTAATAGAAATAATACTGTTATTACAGTATAATTAAAAGAATATTCAACTGAAAATATAATTCCGTTGTGTAACGATTCTGCACATGGAGAAAATGATGGTTACAAACTCAGGGTGCCCAGTCGAGTTATGAATTGAAACATTAGTTTGAGCTTACTATGCCCTACACATAGATATTTAAAGCTGCTGTCTTTATTACTTTGGGAGGAGAAATGTGTTTTACATATATAGACATTAATCATTTTAATCACGTTTCTCCTTTTCCATCTGCCAATGGGATTTTATGTTAATGCAGACATAGCTACATTAAGATAACACTATTGCATAGAGCTGTATATATTTAAATCAAAAAGTTGCACGGACTCAGATATGTTTTCGTTGACTGGTATTCTCATTAGAAATTAGTTATTTAAATTAATTCTGCCTTAGCTCACAAAATCCCACACATTCTGCAAGTATTTGCTTTCCATCTTGTGTAACAAGATAATATATCTATAAAATATACAAATACACTTAAATTGTGAGGAGGCCATTATAGCCAAGATAAAGACATACTGCACAAACTAACCATGTTATGCAAATGTAAATGTACATTAAAAGACAATATAAATGTGTTCTCATGTCACAAGTTATATGCCCTGTGAATACTATATATATATATATATATATATATATATACACACACACATACATATTTATCCTGATGAAAGTCCTGGGAAAGGACTGAAACGTTGATCCCACTTTTAATCTTGCTACAGTGAGTGCTGACACTTCTCTACTATATATATATATATATATATATATATATATATATATACACACACACACATATATACACACATATACATACACGCACAGACACATACTGATATATACACTAAAAACAATGACAGGTGAAGTGAGTAAAATTTATTATATTGTTACAATTGCATCTGTCAAGGGGTGTGCTATATTAGGTAGCAAGTGAACAGTCAGTTCTTGAATTTCATGTGTTGGAAGCAGGAAAAATGGGCAAGGGAAAAGATCTGAGTGACTTTGACACTGTATGTCCAAAATGCAACTCTTCTGGGTTTGCAGCGGTTAAAACCTACCAAAAGTAATGAAAGGAAGGACAACTGGTGAACCAACATCAGGTTCATGAATGCCCAAGGCTCAGTTATGCACATGGGGAGCAAAGGCTAACTCATCTGGTATCATCACGCAAAAGAGCTACTGTAGCTCAAATTGCTGAAAAACGTAATTCTGGCCATGATAGAAAAGTGCGAGAGCACATAGTGCAGATTGCTGCATATGGAGCTGTGTAACCTCAGACCTGACAGAATGCCTGTGATGCATTAGGTTTTGTAAGGATCTCGGCAGGTAGATTGTTACAAACATTTTGGAGAACTAACCACAGTTCTGTGGATTTAGGCAGCTTTAGGGCTTCTGCTTCTTCATGTAATACAAATTTAATGGGACACTATAGTCACCCAGACCACTTCAGCTCAATGTATACATTGCAGAATTTAACTCAACCTCTAGTGGCTGTCTTCCTGACAGCTGCTAAAGGCGCTTCTGCAATGCTGGATGCGAAATTCGTCCATAGGAAAGCATTGAGAATGCCGCGCATGCGCATTCCGCTCATCAAGGGAGCGGACGTCGGTGGGGGAGGACCGGCGCTGGATAAAGTAAGGTAAGGTTTTAACCCTTTCAGCGCCAAGGGAGGGGGCCCTGAGGGTGGGGGGGGGGGGGGTCCCGGGGATGCTACAGGGTCAGGAAAAGAGTTTGTTTTCCTGACACTCTAGTGATCCTTTAATGATGTTGAGATGAGGGCTCTGCGAGGGTCATATCATTATTAACTGGACTCCTGGTTCTCCTTTACACTGCAGATCATTTTTAATTACTTTAGATGCATAAATGGGGTTATGGTAATGCTGCTTAATACATTTTGGGCAAGATCAGATTTGGGGCCAGCAGACCCCATTGATGAATGATGAATAGGTATCTGTCAATTTTTCAGAATTGAAGAAATCAATAATTCTGACCAAATGCTCAACTCCAATTGAAGAAACGCAGCCCAAAAATGCTAGGAACCTCCACCATGCTTTATTGTTACCTGCTGGACCATGAAGAAGTCCTTTTGACACAGATAAAACATGTAAGACAGTTTTGTTTTAAGTGTACCTGGCGATTTGATCTGTAATAAAAGTTTTTCAATTGCAAATAACTGCTAATGGTTTTTTGGTCCAGGTTGCAGTTCCAGGAGACCTACCAGCCTCCCAGAATTTTAGTGGAGGCACCTTGGAGCTCTGTTTATACTAGTTTATCTAGTAAGTTCAAATTTAAAAGTGACTGATATTAATTTTAAAGCAATAGCACACTATTTTTCTACAGATTTTAGCTGTATCCCCTATTGTGTATATTGGTCAATTAAAATGAGTAATTGGATTCAATTAACACCTTAGTGACCAGACCATTTTTCAATTTTCTTACCATTAAGAACCAGGGCTGTTTTTACATTTCTGCAGTGTGTGTGTTTAGCTGTAAATTTCTTCTTACTCATTTACTGTACCCACACATATTATATACTGTTTTTCTGGCCATTAAATGGTATTTCTAAGGATACCATTATTTTCATCATATCGTATAATTTACTATAATGTTTTTTTATAAAATATGATAAAAAAGCAAACAAAAAAACACACCTTTTCTAACTGACCCCCAAAATCTGTTACGCATCTACAACCGCCAAAAAACACGTGCTAAACAGTTTTTAAATGTTGTCCTGAGTTTAGAAATATCCAATGTTAACATGTTCTTAGCTTCTAGTACAAGTAGGATATTGCTGTTTCAAAATATATATTTTTAAAATGTGTCAATAGTGACATTGTAACACTGTTATCTGTCATAAATCTCGGAATCACGCCTCACATGTACATATTTTTTTTTAAAGTAGACAACCCAGGGTATTCAATATGGGGTATGTCCAGTCTTTTTTAGTAGCCACTTAGTCACAAACACTGGCCAAAGTTAGCATTTATATTTGTCTCTGTGTTAAAAATGCAAAAAAACAATTATGAACGCCAACGTTGGCCAGTGTTTGTGACTAAGTGGCTACTAAAAAGACTGAACATACCCCACTTGCAATACCTTGGGTTGTCTTCTTTTGCAAATGGTATGCCATGGGGGTAATTCTCATTCCTGGGCTACAAAGGCAACATAACCAGTCTGGCAAATTGAAATGAGAAAAAATGGAAATCAAGACTTATATTTGGCCCTGTAACTTATAAAAACACTATAAAACCTGTACATGGGGGATACTGTTATACTCCGGGGACTTCGCTGAACACGAATATTAGTTATTTTAAAACAGTAACATGTATTACAACAATGATATCATCAGTGAAAGAGCCGTTTGTGTGTGAAAAATGCAAAAAAACATCACTTTCACTGATAATATCATCGCTGTGATATGTTTTACTGTTTTGAAGTAAAAATATAATTCTATGTTTTTTTTACGTACTTAAAGTATAGTATTCACATGGAGTTGGAATAAATGGTGAGGGAATTTCATAAGATATATAGTCTACTCTGGTAGAAATTAAACTCCCCTGGAATAGAAATTGAGTATTGCATTAATGGCATTTAGTTATACACAGTATTTAAAGATATAACGGAACTAGAAATAACAAATTATTTTTTGGTATCTGACTTTGACGTCCTAAAAGTCTGAGGGAATAAGAATCTTAAAAAAACAATTTAATTTAAAAACATTATAATATCCCCCCCACCTCCTCCAACAACAATTTATTTATATAATTGCAATCTTCCAAATAAACATACATTTTAATTAAATTATTTAAAATAAATGAAAACAATTTGATAGCAAATATGTTACCAGTATTTATTGGACATAATACAACACTAAACTATGAATTAATGAAAAATATAGACCATACCTGGAATGATGCACATGACTTAATTGGATAAAGGTAGATATGGCTAAGCGTGATTTTCTTTCCATTTTTCTCCAGAGATAACATTTCCCTTGTTTTACACAAGCACACATCTCCTGTTGTTGATACATTGGTAGTGATGTAGCCATCCTGTGGTTTTGCATCTTCAGTAGCATTCTTATTAGGGAAGTTAACTATTGGCCTTGCGCTGTACTCTAGCTGTGATAGCTCATTGTCAGTAAGAGCTGATTTAACATTAATTTCTGTTGTAGATAGGGAGGGTTGCTTAATGAAAGAGTCGATTATGAACTTTAAGAAAACCCTGGCATCTTCAAAGGTAGACATAAAGCCAAATGATATTCTAATGGAGCCTGTTGGTCTTCCATCAATCAAATCAATGTCATCCCCACATACATGTCCGGCCTATGATAAAGGAGAATTAAGGTTTACTTTTTGATGGAGATACACAATTCCTGATAATTCATATTTACAAAGAATCAACTAACAAGAAAATGTTAATAGTGTTCTAGTTAACAAATAACTGCCAACACTAAATCAAACTAAATCAAATAAATATACCATGCACTGTCATCCACTTTTTTTTATTAAAATAATGCAAAAATGTAAAACTTAAAAAAGCAAGCAATTTTTTTCTTAAAGTACCTTAGTACAAAAAACAGAAGGAATAAAAGCAGTACCAGCTATTTATTCCTTATTATCTAGACATTTCCACATATAACAACAATACTCACATTAAGACATATTTAACCCGAGACATTACAATTACAAATGGACAAATATTCACATCTCCTTGGTTCTTGGTTTTGCCTTAGACACTCAGGTATGTTTTCTTTCTTCTAAAATCTTCTTTTTTCAGCCCCCAAAAAAGCCAAATAAAAAGCCATAATAACCGACGCAACTAAAAACAAGCGCAACAAAAATTAATCCATCTTCACCCGGTGAGGGCTCCGCGCAGACTGAGCTCTGCAGGGCTTATAAAGCCTTCCCCCGCCCTGCACTTAGGCTCAGAGCACTCTGATTGGTGGGTTTAAGCCATCCAATCAGAGTGCTCTGACAGGTAAATGAAGAGACTGACAGGTAAGTCTCTACATTTACCTGCCACAGCACTCTGATTGGTTGGTTTGAAATCCACCAATCAGAGTGATCTGTGTCATTTTACACAGCATGGGAAAGTTCTTTGGAATTTTCCCAAGCTGTGTAATTTGACTCATAACTCTCTGATTGGTTACTTAATCCAATTACTTAATTAATTAGTATTTAGGGCCCCCACCCACCGCTCAGGGGTGGGGGACAGGACAATAGGTCCCCCCCTCATTCTAATTTAGGGCCCCCACGCACCGCTCAGGGGTGGGGGCCAGTGGGGAGGACATTAGGTCCTCCCCCCACATTCTAATTTAGGGCCCCCACACACCGCTCAGGCTGCTCACTGTTTAATAGACATCCCCCTACTCACGGTATAGCGAGTAGGGGCATAATTTAGTAATACTAAGTAATCTTTACTTAGTATTAGTAAATTTGGCTGAAAGACCAATTTAGGTCTTTCAGCCTTTTAGTAGATAACTCCCTAATATCGTGGGAATTAGAGAGTTATCTACTTATTCATTCCTGTCATTACATTGACTGGCCAAGTAACTTACATTTTATATGAATGTATGTTACTTGATTGTTGTAAGTGTTGCAAATGCTTACAGCTGAATCCTGACTACGTTTGTATACTTTTTATTTCCAATTGTATACAGTGTAACATTCTTCTTCCACTGGGTCAGTATATTAGTACTTAGGCAAAACTGTGCTTCGGAACTTCGGCACTTCGGTAATTTCAGAACTTCGGGACCTCGGTAATTCGGCACTTCGGACATTCGGAAGTACCCAAATGTCCGAATTGCCCAAAATTTGTCCGAATACATATTCGGCCTGAAACGAATTGCACATGTCTACCTTGCAAGCAATTTAAATATATGCAGTCACCAAAAAAATGTCCAGTTCAAATTTTAGGTAAAAAAGCTGAATTTTCAACTTGTATGAGGGGTATATGGAAGAAAACTGGGGCATCAAGAGACTTACAAATATGTGTATCTCCCCAGCCAGACCCATTAGTGCTCTGCACGTTGGTCAGGCCCCCCACGTGTATGGCTTGTACCCTGATGGTTATGGTATGTAGAACTCCCCTTTTAATTTGTTAATTTGCATGTATCTCTATAACATTTTGTATAATACGGATATCTTGTATAGCTTATATGTTGCCATTGGCATTGCTCCTAGTTAAATAGTAGTTAATAGTACTTGATAGGTTGTAGTTCTACTTTAAATGCATTTCCTTACATTCTGAATTACAAAATTACTAACCTGGAGATTGTTCTTGATGTCTGCATTGCTCATTCCTAGGTGTCTTTGGCAGGCTCCTGCATTGCAGAAACATCCTGTACGGAAGTGGATATTATATAAGCTAGCCATCTTGTCAACCTGCAAAATGACATAAAAAAGCAAAGTAAATGATAGATATGTCCAATAACTGGCCAGTGATACATTTGATATATTTTTAGATTAAAATTATATATATTTAATAATATTTTCCCTGTACGGCCCCTCAGGAGTGCAGAATTTTGCTGCTACCCAAATATACATGTGCTTTCAAAAAACTGCATGTCAAAAAAACTCATGTGTATATGAAATGTACTGTTATTTTGCATTTGCAAAAGCAAGATCATCAATTTCTTTAAATGTAATAAATGCCGTAGAGCTGTATCCCATATGTAAATGATCTGTATGAGGGTTTTACAGCAAGTGTTTCAGGAAGAAGCATAGCTGACCTGGGCTCGGGTTAATACTGTGTTCTTTATCTTTCATCTACACCAGATTCTGGTACAAGTTTGAACATTTTTTGGACAAAAGTTGTACAACCTGAGATCATGTGTATAAAGTCAAGGAATGTATTTTAACAATGCTGATTAAGTGCTAGAGTGTCACTTTAATGAAGTAGATAGGAAATTAGATTAGATGAAAAATGCTTCTTATAAGCTCATCAGTGTTTCTTGGAAAAAAGAATTCCTGTTAGACTGCAGGCTTTAGTATACACTAACAATTTTCCAAATAACTATGTTATAATCTCTGTGTGGAATCCATCTTTTTACTTTTCTGTGGCTAGCTGGATGTATTAACAAGTACA